>NC_074683.1:51313288-51423288 GCF_029448725.1 Salvelinus fontinalis
TCCTTCCTTCCTTCCTTCCTTCCTTCCCGCTATTTGATTCTTATTCTCTCATGCCCTCTCTGTCCTCATCTCTCTCCATGACCCCTCTCTGTCCTCATATCTCTACATGACCCCTCTCTGTCCTCATCTCTCTCCATGACCCCTCTCTGTCCTCATCTCTCTCCATGACCCCTCTCTGTCCTCAGCTCTCTACATGACCCCTCTCTGTCCTCATCTCTACATGACCCCTCTCTGTCCTCATCTCTCTCCATGACCCCTCTCTGTCCTCATCTCTCTACATGACCCCTCTCTGTCCTCATCTCTCCATGACCCCTCTCTGTCCTCATCTCTATACATGACCCCTCTCTGTCCATGACCCCTCTCTGTCCTCATCTCTCCATGACCCCTCTCTGTCCTCATCTCTCCATGACCCCTCTCTGTCCTCATATCTCTACATGACCCCTCTCTGTCCTCATCTCTCTACATGACCCCTCTCTGTCCTCATCTCTCCATGACCCCTCTCTGTCCTCATCTCTCTACATGACCCCTCTCTGTCCTCATCTCTCTCCATGACCCCTCTCTGTCCTCATCTCTCTCCATGACCCCTCTCTGTCCTCATCTCTCTCCATGACCCCTCTCTGTCCTCATCTCTCTCCATGACCCCTCTCTGTCCTCATCTCTCTACATGACCCCTCTCTGTCCTCATCTCTCTCCATGACCCCTCTCTGTCCTCATCTCTCTCCATGACCCCTCTCTGTCCTCATCTCTCTCCATGACCCCTCTCTGTCCTCATCTCTCTCCATGACCCCTCTCTGTCCTCATCTCTCTCCATGACCCCTCTCTGTCCTCATCTCTCTACATGACCCCTCTCTGTCCTCATCTCTCTCCATGACCCCTCTCTGTCCTCATCTCTCTCCATGACCCCTCTCTGTCCTCATCTCTCTACATGACCCCTCTCTGTCCTCATCTCTCCATGACCCCTCTCTGTCCTCATCTCTCCATGACCCCTCTCTGTCCTCATCTCTCTCCATGACCCCTCTCTGTCCTCATCTCTCTCCATGACCCCTCTCTGTCCTCATCTCTCCCCATGACCCCTCTCTGTCCTCATCTCTCCCCATGACCCCTCTCTATCCTCATCTCTCTCCATGACCCCTCTCTGTCCTCATCTCTCTCCATGACCCCTCTCTGTCCTCATCTCTCTCCATGACCCCTCTCTGTCCTCATCTCTCTCCATGACCCCTCTCTGTCCTCATCTCTCTCCATGACCCCTCTCTGTCCTCATCTCTCTCCATGACCCCTCTCTGTCCTCATCTCTCTCCATGCCCCCTCTCTGTCCTCATCTCTCCATGCCCCCTCTCTGTCCTCATCTCTCTCCATGACCCCTCTCTGTCCTCATCTCTCTCCATGACCCCTCTCTGTCCTCATCTCTCTCCATGACCCCTCTCTGTCCTCATCTCTCTCCATGACCCCTCTCTGTCCTCATCTCTCTCCATGACCCCTCTCTGTCCTCATCTCTCTCCATGACCCCTCTCTGTCCTCATCTCTCTCCATGACCCCTCTCTGTCCTCATCTCTCTACATGACCCCTCTCTGTCCTCATCTCTCCATGACCCCTCTCTGTCCTCATCTCTCCATGACCCCTCTCTGTCCTCATCTCTCTCCATGACCCCTCTCTGTCCTCATCTCTCTCCATGACCCCTCTCTGTCCTCATCTCTCTCCATGACCCCTCTCTGTCCTCATCTCTCTCCATGACCCCTCTCTGTCCTCATCTCTCTCCATGCCCCCTCTCTGTCCTCATCTCTCCATGACCCCTCTCTGTCCTCATCTCTCTCCATGACCCCTCTCTGTCCTCATCTCTCTCCATGACCCCTCTCTGTCCTCATCTCTCTACATGACCCCGCTCTGTCCTCATCTCTCTACATGACCCCTCTCTGTCCTCATCTCTCCATGACCCCTCTCTGTCCTCATCTCTCTCCATGACCCCGCTCTGTCCTCATCTCTCTCCATGACCCCTCTCTGTCCTCATCTCTCTCCATGACCCCTCTCTGTCCTCATCTCTCTCCATGACCTCTCTCTGTCCTCATCTCTCTCCATGACCCCTCTCTGTCCTCATCTCTCTCCATGACCCCTCTCTGTCCTCATATCTCTACATGACCCCTCTCTGTTCTCATCTCTCTCCATGACCCCTCTCTGTCCTCAGTTCTCTCCATGACCCCTCTCTGTCCTCATCTCTCTCAATGACCCCTCTCTGTCCTCATCTCTCTCCATGACCCCTCTCTGTCCTCATCTCTCTACATGACCCCTCTCTGTCCTCATCTCTCTCCATGACCCCTCTCTGTCCTCATATCTCTACATGACCCCTCTCTGTCCTCATCTCTCTCCATGACCCCTCTCTGTCCTCATCTCTCTCCATGACCCCTCTCTGTCCTCATCTCTCTCCATGACCCCTCTCTGTCCTCATCTCTCTCCATGACCCCTCTCTGTCCTCATCTCTCTCCATGACCCCTCTCTGTCCTCATCTCTCTCCATGACCCCTCTCTGTCCTCATCTCTCTCCATGACCCCTCTCTGTCCTCATCTCTCTCCATGACCCCTCTCTGTCCTCATCTCTCTCCATGACCCCTCTCTGTCCTCATCTCTACATGACCCCTCTCTGTCCTCATCTCTCCATGACCCCTCTCTGTCCTCATCTCTCCATGACCCCTCTCTGTCCTCATCTCTCTCCATGACCCCTCTCTGTCCTCATCTCTCTCCATGACCCCTCTCTGTCCTCATCTCTCTCCATGACCTCTCTCTGTCCTCATCTCTCTCCATGACCCCTCTCTGTCCTCATCTCTCTCCATGACCCCTCTCTGTCCTCATCTCTCCCCATGACCCCTCTCTGTCCTCATCTCTCTCCATGACCCCTCTCTGTCCTGATCTCTTTCCATGACCCCTCTCTGTCCTCATCTCTCTCCATGACCCCTCTCTGTCCTCATCTCTCTACATGACCCCTCTCTGTCCTCATCTCTCTCCATGACCCCTCTCTGTCCTCATCTCTCTCCATGACCCCTCTCTGTCCTCATCTCTCCCCATGACCCCTCTCTGTCCTCATCTCTCTCCATGACCCCTCTCTGTCCTCATCTCTCCATGACCCCTCTCTGTCCTCATCTCTCTCCATGACCTCTCTGTCCTCATCTCTCTCCATGACCCCTCTCTGTCCTCATCTCTCCCCATGACCCCTCTCTGTCCTCATCTCTCTCCATGACCCCTCTCTGTCCTCATCTCTCTCCATGACCCCTATCTGTCCTCATATCTCTACATGACCCCTCTCTGTTCTCATCTCTCTCCATGACCCCTCTCTGTCCTCAGTTCTCTCCATGACCCCTCTCTGTCCTCATCTCTCTCAATGACCCCTCTCTGTCCTCATCTCTCTCCATGACCCCTCTCTGTCCTCATCTCTCCCCATGACCCCTCTCTGTCCTCATCTCTCTCCATGACCCCTCTCTGTCCTCATCTCTCTCCATGACCCCTCTCTGTCCTCATCTCTCTCCATGACCCCTCTCTGTCCTCATCTCTCTCCATGACCCCTCTCTGTCCTCATCTCTCTCCATGACCCCTCTCTGTCCTCATCTCTCCCCATGACCCCTCTCTGTCCTCATCTCTACATGACCCCTCTCTGTCCTCATCTCTCCATGACCCCTCTCTGTCCTCATCTCTCTCCATGACCCCTCTCTGTCCTCATCTCTCTCCATGACCCCTCTCTGTCCTCATCTCTCTCCATGACCCCTCTCTGTCCTCATCTCTCTCCATGACCCCTCTCTGTCCTCATCTCTCTCCATGACCCCTCTCTGTCCTCATCTCTCTCCATGACCCCTCTCTGTCCTCATCTCTCTACATGACCCCTCTCTGTCCTCATCTCTCTCCATGACCCCTCTCTGTCCTCATCTCTCTCCATGACCCCTCTCTGTCCTCATCTCTCTCCATGACCCCTCTCTGTCCTCATCTCTCTACATGACCCCTCTCTGTCCTCATCTCTCCATGACCCCTCTCTGTCCTCATCTCTCCATGACCCCTCTCTGTCCTCATCTCTCTCCATGACCCCTCTCTGTCCTCATCTCTCTCCATGACCCCTCTCTGTCCTCATCTCTCTCCATGACCCCTCTCTGTCCTCATCTCTCTCCATGACCCCTCTCTGTCCTCATCTCTCCCCATGACCCCTCTCTGTCCTCATCTCTCTCCATGACCCCTCTCTGTCCTCATCTCTTTCCATGACCCCTCTTTGTCCTCATCTCTCTCCATGACCCCTCTCTGTCCTCATCTCTCTACCTGACCCCTCTCTGTCCTCATCTCTCTACATGACCCCTCTCTGTCCTCATCTCTCTCCATGACCCCTCTCTGTCCTCATCTCTCCCCATGACCCCTCTCTGTCCTCATATCTCTCCATGACCCCTCTCTGTCCTCATCTCTTTCCATGACCCCTCTCTGTCCTCATCTCTCTCCATGACCCCTCTCTGTCCTCATCTCTCTCCATGACCCCTCTCTGTCCTCATCTCTCTCCATGACCCCTCTCTGTCCTCATCTCTCCATGACCCCTCTCTGTCCTCATCTCTCCCCATGACCCCTCTCTGTCCTCATCTCTCTCCATGACCCCTCTCTGTCCTCATCTCTTTCCATGACCCCTCTCTGTCCTCATCTCTCTCCATGACCCCTCTCTGTCCTCATCTCTCTACCTGACCCCTCTCTGTCCTCATCTCTCTACATGACCCCTCTCTGTCCTCATCTCTCTCCATGACCCCTCTCTGTCCTCATCTCTCCCCATGACCCCTCTCTGTCCTCATATCTCTCCATGACCCCTCTCTGTCCTCATCTCTTTCCATGACCCCTCTCTGTCCTCATCTCTCTCCATGACCCCTCTCTGTCCTCATCTCTCTCCATGACCCCTCTCTGTCCTCATCTCTCTCCATGACCCCTCTCTGTCCTCATCTCTCCATGACCCCTCTCTGTCCTCATCTCTCTCAATGACACCTCTCTGTCCTCATCTCTCCCCATGACCCCTCTCTGTTCTCATCTCTCTCAATGACCCCTCTCTGTCCTCATCTCTCTCAATGACCCCTCTCTGTTCTCATCTCTCCCCATGACCCCTCTCTGTCCTCATCTCTCTACATGACCCCCTCTGTCCTCATCTCTCTCCATGACCCCTCTCTGTCCTCATCTCTCTCCATGACCCCTCTCTGTCCTCATCTCTCCCCATGACCCCTCTCTGTCCTCATCTCTCTCCATGACCCCTCTCTGTCCTCATCTCTCTACATGACCCCTCTCTGTCCTCATCTCTCCATGACCCCTCTCTGTCCTCATATCTCTACCTGACCCCTCTCTGTCCTCATCTCTCTCCATGACCCCTCTCTGTCCTCATCTCTCTCCATGACCCCTCTCTGTCCTCATCTCTCTCCATGACCCCTCTCTGTCCTCATCTCTCTCCATGACCCCTCTCTGTCCTCATCTCTCTCCATGACCCCTCTCTGTCCTCATCTCTCTCCATGACCCCTCTCTGTCCTCATCTCTCTCCATGACCCCTCTCTGTCCTCATCTCTCCATGACCCCTCTCTGTCCTCATCTCTCCATGACCCCTCTCTGTCCTCATCTCTCTCCATGACCCCTCTCTGTCCTCATCTCTCTACATGACCCCTCTCTGTCCTCATCTCTCTCCATGACCCCTCTCTGTCCTCATCTCTCTCCATGACCCCTCTCTGTCCTCATCTCTCTCCATGACCCCTCTCTGTCCTCATCTCTCCATGACCCCTCTCTGTCCTCATCTCTCCATGACCCCTCTCTGTCCTCATCTCTCTCCATGACCCCTCTCTGTCCTCATCTCTCTCCATGACCCCTCTCTGTCCTCATATCTCTACATGACCCCTCTCTGTCCTCATCTCTCTCCATGAACCCTCTCTGTCCTCATCTCTCCATGACCCCTTTCTGTCCTAATTGTCTGCCTTTGTCTCACGTTGTTCCTTTTCTTGTTCTCCTTGTTCTCTCTTTCCTATTTTTACAGTTTTACACTCCAGCCCATATAGACTACACCTAGAGTCTTCTACACTCTAGACTGACCTTCCAGCCCATATAGACTACACCTAGAGTCTTCTACACTCTAGACTGACCTTCCAGCCCATATAGACTACACCTAGAGTCTTCTACACTCTGGACTGACCTTCCAGACCATGTAGACTACACCTAGAGTCTTCTACACTCTAGACTGACCTTCCAGCCCATATAGACTACACCTAGAGTCTTCTACACTCTGGACTGACCTTCCAGACCATGTAGACTACACCTAGAGTCTTCTACACTCTAGACTGACCTTCCAGCCCATATAGACTACACCTAGAGTCTTCTACACTCTAGACTGACCTTCCAGACCATGTAGACTACACCTAGAGTCTTCTACACTCTAGACTGACCTTCCAGACCATGTAGACTACACCTAGAGTCTTCTACACTCTAGACTGACCTTCCAGCCCATATAGACTACACCTAGAGTCTTCTACACTCTAGACTGAACTTCCAGCCCATATAGACTACACCTAGAGTCTTCTACACTCTAGACTGACCTTCCAGACCATGTAGAGTACACCTAGAGTCTTCTACACTCTAGACTGACCTTCCAGCCCATATAGACTACACCTAGAGTCTTCTACACTCTAGACTGACCTTCCAGCCCATATAGACTACACCTAGAGTCTTCTACACTCTAGACTGACCTTCCAGACTATATAGACTATCATATAGACTACACCTAGAGTCTTCTACACTCTGGACAGGGGCCGTTTCAGTGTTTGCCCTGAGGGTTCCCCCTCCCCTCCCCTCCCCTCCTCTCCTCTCCTCTCCCCTCCCCTCCCCTCCCCTCCCCTCCCCTCCCCTCCTCTCCCCTCCCCTCCTCTCCTCTCCCCTCCCCTCCCCTCCCCTCCCCCTTCTTCTTAATGCCTGTTGACCATTCAGCATGCTGATCCAGGCTCAGTGTTTAACCCTACACTGGAGCTGCCTGCCTCTCATCTGCTGCACCTACTGTCCCAAATGGCACCCTATTCTTTAGGTAGTGTACTGCTTCTGTCCATGGCCCATAGGGCTGTAAAGGGACTAGGTAATGTACTGCTTCTGTCCAGGGCCCATTGGACTGTAAAGAGACTAGGGTGTAATTTGTGCCTTTGATATAGGAGCTGATGGTGTCAAGGGCTGAGACCCTCTACACCTCCTGTCCCCCCTGCAGGGCCCCGGGGGGGGGGGGGGGGGGGGGGGGGGGGGGGACAGGAGGTGTGGAGGGTCTCAGCGCCAACACAAAGCACCACACACCGCCAACACAAAGCACCATTCAACTCTGACTGACACTGCGATGTAAACACAACATAAACACAACCTGCATGGACTGAACTGGACAGAACACTGGAGACAAACTCAGGATACAAACAGGAAGAGACCGGGAGTGGGGCCTCTAGTCATGGAAAATAGAGAGGGGATAGATGGATGGATGGATGGGATGGATGGAGGGAGGGATGGAGGAATAAGATTCAGGTGAGTTGGTCTAGGTTCCTAGGCCAGATTCAGGTGAGTTGGTCTAGGTTCCAAGGCCAGATTCAGGTGAGTTGGTCTAGGTTCCTAGGCCAGATTCAGGTGAGTTGGTCTAGGTTCCTAGGCCAGATTCGGGTGAGTTGGTCTAGGTTCCTAGGCCAGATTCGGGTGAGTTGGTCTAGGTTCCAAGGCCAGATTCAGGTGAGTTGGTCTAGGTTCCTAGGCCAGATTCAGGTGAGTTGGTCTAGGTTCCTAGGCCAGATTCAGGTGAGTTGGTCTAGGTTCCTAGGCCAGATTCAGGTGAGTTGGTCTAGGTTCCTAGGCCAGATTCAGGTGAGTTGGTCTAGGTTCCAAGGCCAGATTCAGGTGAGTTGGTCTAGGTTCCTAGGCCAGATTCAGGTGAGTTGGTCTAGGTTCCTAGGCCAGATTCAGGTGAGTTGGTCTAGGTTCCAAGGCCAGATTCAGGTGAGTTGGTCTAGGTTCCTAGGCCAGATTCAGGTGAGTTGGTCTAGGTTCCTAGGCCAGATTCAGGTGAGTTGGTCTAGGTTCCAAGGCCAGATTCAGGTGAGTTGGTCTAGGTTCCTAGGCCAGATTCAGGTGAGTTGGTCTAGGTTCCTAGGCCAGATTCAGGTGAGTTGGTCTAGGTTCCAAGGCCAGATTCAGGTGAGTTGGTCTAGGTTCCTAGGCCAGATTCAGGTGAGTTGGTCTAGGTTCCAAGGCCAGATTCGGGTGAGTTGGTCTAGGTTCCAAGGCCAGATTCAGGTGAGTTGGTCTAGGTTCCATGGCCAGATTCAGGTGAGTTGGTCTAGGTTCCTAGGCCAGATTCGGGTGAGTTGGTCTAGGTTCCTAGGCCAGATTCAGGTGAGTTGGTCTAGGTTCCTAGGCCAGATTCAGGTGAGTTGGTCTAGGTTCCAAGGCCAGATTCAGGTGAGTTGGTCTAGGTTCCATGGCCAGATTCAGGTGAGTTGGTCTAGGTTCCTAGGCCAGATTCAGGTGAGTTGATCTAGGTTCCAAGGCCAGATTCAGGTGAGTTGGTCTAGGTTCCTAGGCCAGATTCAGGTGAGTTGGTCTAGGTTCCTAGGCCAGATTCAGGTGAGTTGGTCTAGGTTCCAAGGCCAGATTCAGGTGAGTTGTGATCCTGATTTTCAGAGTGAGATACATTTCAGCTGATCCAAACAACTAGGCTTGTGACAATATATTAAATGAAAATGAATGTTATATCGGATACACCTAACCTAAGCAGAAACACAGCTTTGTATTTGATTTTATGCGGCCCTGGAACCAAAGCATTTACCTAATTTCTTACACACGGCTTCAACTGTTTATAATAAACTGCGTCAGATAGCCTCTGACCTCCTGTTTGTTTGTCCATTATTATTTTATTATGATTAATTGATTAGGAATCTGTATGTGAGAGGAGACTCCGATGTACTGCAACGTGATTTGTGAAAGCTCCTGTTGTTTTATTAAAATGAATGATGACATCCATTTATGAAACACTTGAACAAGTTAAATAATCATCCATAAACAAAGTACATAGCAATAAATACAAACATATCTACTAGTGTATGTACAAAAGTTTATTTATTTTTGAATATGTACATATTCATGGCACAAGCCATGGTTTTAAAATACACAGAACATGTAGGATTTGAAATTCCATCAAACATCCATTTAACCTTCATTCGTTGAGCAGTAACAAGATAAACAAACAGCATTTATAGAATAGGACATAGGACATACAGTACAATGTATCTGGCCTATACAGAAAGCTTACATTTCAATCTTATGGGCTATCAAACCCTATAGGGAGGAGTGAGAGAAGATTGAGGGGGGGGGGGGCAGAATTGCTATGACTGATTGTGGTCTCACATTCATATGCCAAGCACTATCAACACGATGAAACGGCAGAAAGTATTCAGACCCCTTGACTTTTTCCACATTTTGTTACGTTACAGCCTGATTCTAACATAGATTTTTTATATATATATATATATATATATAATCTCAGCAATCTACACACAATACTCCATAATGACGAAGTGAAAACAGATTTTTAGATTATATATTTTTTTAACAATAATAAACTGAAATACCTTATTTACATAACTATTCAGACCTTTTGCTATGAGACTCAACATTGAGCTCAGGTGCATCCTGTTTCCATTGATCATCATTGAGATGTTTCTACAACTTGATTGGAGTCCACCTGTGGTAAATTCAATTGCTTGGACATGATTTGGTAAGGCACACACCTGTCTATATAAGGTCCCACAGTTGACAGTGTATGTCAGAGCAAAAACCAAGCCATGAGGTCGAAGGAATTGTCCGTAGAGCTCAGAGACAGGATTGTGTCGAGGCACAGATCTGGGGAAGGGTACCAAAACATTTCTGCAGCATTGAAGGTCCCCAAGAACACAGTGGCCTCCATCATTCTTAAATGGAAGAAGTTTGGAACCAAAGTTTGGAACCACCAAGACTCTCAGCAGGCCGCCCGGCCTAACTGAGCAATCGGGGGAGAAGGGCCTTGGTCAGGGAGGTGACCAAGAACCCGATGGTCACTCTGACAGAGGTCCAGAGTTCCTCTGTGGAGATGGGAGAACCTTCCAGAAGGACAACCATCTCTGCAGCACTCCACCAATCAGGCCTTTATGGTAGAGTGACCAGACGTTAGCCCCTCCTCAGTAAAAGGCACATGACAGCCTGCTTGGAGTTTGCCAAAAGTCACCTAAAGACTCTCAGACCATGAGAAACAAGATTCTCTGGTCTGATGAAACCAAGATTGAACTCTTTGGCCTGAATGCCAAGCATCATGTCTGGAGGAAACCTGGCACCATCCCTACCGTGATGCATGATGGTGGCAGCATTATGCTGTAGGGATGATTTTCAGCGGCAGGGACTGGAAGACTAGTCAGGATCGAGTGAACGATGAACGGAGCAAAGTACAGAGATCCTTGATGGAAACCTGCTCCAGAGCGCGTAGGAACTCAGACTGGGGTGAAGGTTCACCTTCCAACAGGACAACGACCCTAAGCACACAGCCAAGACAACGCAGGAGTGGCTTCAGGACAAGTTTCTGAATGTCTTTGAGTGGCCCAGCCAGAGCCCGGATTTGAACCCGATCTAACGTCTCTGGAGAGACCTGAAAATAGCTGTGCAGAAATGCTCCCCATCTCACCTGATAGAGCTTGAGAGGATATGCAGAGAAGAATGGGAGAAACTCCCCAAATACAGGTGTGCCAAGCTTGTAGCGTCATACCCAAGAAGACTTGATGCTGTAATCTCTGCCAAAGGTGCTACAACAAAGTACTAAGTAAAGGGTCTGAATACTTATGTAAATGTATTATTTCAGATTTGTATTTTTAATAAATTAGCAAAAATGTCTAAAAACGTGTTTTTGCTTTGTTATTATGGGGTTTTGTGATGTCATTATGGGGTATTGTGATGTCATTATGGGGTATTGTGATGTCATTATGGGGCATTGTGATGTCATTATGGGGTATTGTGTGTAGATTGATTGAGGGGGGGAAAACTATCTAATCAATTTTAGAAAAAGGCTGTTACGTAACAAAAAAAGTCAAGGGGTCTGAATACTTTCCAAAGGCAACGTAGACACATCATTTATACGGTTTATGCCGAGCATTATCAACTCAATGACACAACGTAGACACGTCATTTATACGGTTTATGCCGAGCATTATCAACTCAATGAAACAACGTAGACACGTAATTTATATGGTTTATGCCGAGCATTATCAACTCAATGAAACGACGTAGACACAACATTTATACGGTTTATGCCGAGCATTATCAACTCAATGACACAACGTAGACACGTAATTTATATTTTATTTATTTATTTATTTTACCGTTATTTTACCAGGTAAGTTGACTGAGAACACGTTCTCATTTGCAGCAACGACCTGGGGAATAGTTACAGGGGAGAGGAGGGGGATGAATGAGCCAATTGTAAACTGGGGATTATTAGGTGACCATGATGGTTTGAGGGCCAGATTGGGAATTTAGCCAGGACACCGGGGTTAACACCCCTACTCTTACGATAAGTGCCATGGGATCTTTAATGACCTCAGAGAGTCAGGACACCCGTTTAACGTCCCATCCGAAAGACGGCACCCTACACAGGGCAGTGTCCCCAATCACTGCCCTGGGGCATTGGGATATTTTATTAGACCAGAGGAAAGAGTGCCTCCTACTGGCCCTCCAACACCACTTCCAGCAGCATCTGGTCTCCCATCCAAGGACTGACCAGGACCAACCCTGCTTAGCTTCAGAAGCAAGCCAGCAGTGGTATGCAGGATGGTATGCTGCTGGCTATGGTTTATATATGGTTTATGCCGAGAATTATCAACTCAATGACACAACGTAGACACGTAATTCATATGGTTTATGCCGAGCATTATCAACTCAATGACATAAAGAACACAGGAGATCAACATTGTAACGTGTGTGATTGCGGTTGTGATGCAGAAAAAGCAAAGCATGCCAAAGTGCATGAGTCTGTCTCTGTTGTCCATGGGGTTGGGTCTGTCTGTGTTGTCCACGTGGTTGGGTCTGTCTGTGTTGTCCACGTGGTTGGGTCTGTCTGTGTTGTCCATGTGATTGGGTCTGTCTGTGTTGTCCACGTGATTGGGTCTGTCTGTGTTGTCCACGTGGTTGGGTCTGTCTGTGTTGTCCATGTGATTGGGTCTGTCTGTGTTGTCCACGTGATTGGGTCTGTCTGTGTTGTCCACGTGATTGGGTCTGTCTGTGTTGTCCAAGTGGTTGGGTCTGTCTGTGTTGTCCATGTGATTGGGTCTGTCTCTGTTGTCCATGTGATTGGGTCTGTCTGTGTTGTCCACGTGATTGGGTCTGTCTGTGTTGTCCACGTGATTGGGTCTGTCTGTGTTGTCCAAGTGGTTGGGTCTGTCTGTGTTGTCCACGTGATTGGGTCTGTCTGTGTTGTCCAAGTGGTTGGGTCTGTCTGTGTTGTCCACGTGATTTGTCTGTCTGTGTTGTCCATGGGGTTGGGTCTGTCTGTGTTGTCCACGTGATTGGGTCTGTCTGTGTTGTCCACGTGGTTGGGTCTGTCTGTGTTGTCCATGTGATTGGGTCTGTCTGTGTTGTCCATGGGGTTGGGTCTGTCTGTGTTGTCCATGTGATTGGGTCTGTCTGTGTTGTCCATGGGGTTGGGTCTGTCTGTGTTGTCCACGTGATTGGGTCTGTCTGTGTTGTCCATGTGATTGGGTCTGTCTCTGTTGTCCATGTGATTGGGTCTGTCTGTGTTGTCCACGTGATTGGGTCTGTCTGTGTTGTCCACGTGATTGGGTCTGTCTGTGTTGTCCAAGTGGTTGGGTCTGTCTGTGTTGTCCACGTGATTGGGTCTGTCTGTGTTGTCCAAGTGGTTGGGTCTGTCTGTGTTGTCCACGTGGTTGGGTCTGTCTGTGTTGTCCATGTGATTGGGTCTGTCTGTGTTGTCCATGGGGTTGGGTCTGTCTGTGTTGTCCATGTGATTAGGTCTGTCTGTGTTGTCCATGGGGTTGGGTCTGTCTGTGTTGTCCATGTGATTGGGTCTGTCTGTGTTGTCCATGGGGTTGGGTCTGTCTGTGTTGTCCACGTGATTGGGTCTGTCTGTGTTGTCCACGTGATTGGGTCTGTCTGTGTTGTCCAAGTGGTTGGGTCTGTCTGTGTTGTCCATGTGATTGGGTCTGTCTCTGTTGTCCATGTGATTGGGTCTGTCTGTGTTGTCCACGTGATTGGGTCTGTCTGTGTTGTCCACGTGATTGGGTCTGTCTGTGTTGTCCAAGTGGTTGGGTCTGTCTGTGTTGTCAACGTGATTGGGTCTGTCTGTGTTGTCCAAGTGGTTGGGTCTGTCTGTGTTGTCCACGTGATTGGGTCTGTCTGTGTTGTCCATGGGGTTGGGTCTGTCTGTGTTGTCCACGTGATTGGGTCTGTCTGTGTTGTCCACGTGGTTGGGTCTGTCTGTGTTGTCCATGTGATTGGGTCTGTCTGTGTTGTCCATGGGGTTGGGTCTGTCTGTGTTGTCCATGTGATTGGGTCTGTCTGTGTTGTCCATGGGGTTGGGTCTGTCTGTGTTGTCCATGTGATTGGGTCTGTCTGTGTTGTCCACGTGATTGGGTCTGTCTGTGTTGTCCACGTGATTGGGTCTGTCTGTGTTGTCCAAGTGGTTGGGTCTGTCTGTGTTGTCCATGTGATTGGGTCTGTCTCTGTTGTCCATGTGATTGGGTCTGTCTGTGTTGTCCATGTGATTGGGTCGGTCTGTGTTGTCCACGTGATTGGGTCTGTCTGTGTTGTCCAAGTGGTTGGGTCTGTCTGTGTTGTCCACGTGATTGGGTCTGTCTGTGTTGTCCAAGTGGTTGGGTCTGTCTGTGTTGTCCACGTGATTGGGTCTGTCTGTGTTGTCCATGGGGTTGGGTCTGTCTGTGTTGTCCACGTGATTGGGTCTGTCTGTGTTGTCCACGTGGTTGGGTCTGTCTGTGTTGTCCATGTGATTGGGTCTGTCTGTGTTGTCCATGGGGTTGGGTCTGTCTGTGTTGTCCATGTGATTGGGTCTGTCTGTGTTGTCCATGGGGTTGGGTCTGTCTGTGTTGTCCATGTGATTGGGTCTGTCTGTGTTGTCCATGGGGTTGGGTCTGTCTGTGTTGTCCACGTGATTGGGTCTGTCTGTGTTGTCCACGTGGTTGGGTCTGTCTGTGTTGTCCATGTGATTGGGTCTGTCTGTGTTGTCCATGGGGTTGGGTCTGTCTGTGTTGTCCACGTGATTGGGTCTGTCTCTGTTGTCCATGTGATTGGGTCTGTCTGTGTTGTCCACGTGATTGGGTCTGTCTGTGTTGTCCACGTGATTGGGTCTGTCTGTGTTGTCCAAGTGGTTGGGTCTGTCTGTGTTGTCCACGTGATTGGGTCTGTCTGTGTTGTCCAAGTGGTTGGGTCTGTCTGTGTTGTCCACGTGATTGGGTCTGTCTGTGTTGTCCATGGGGTTGGGTCTGTCTGTGTTGTCCACGTGATTGGGTCTGTCTGTGTTGTCCACGTGGTTGGGTCTGTCTGTGTTGTCCATGTGATTGGGTCTGTCTGTGTTGTCCATGGGGTTGGGTCTGTCTGTGTTGTCCATGTGATTGGGTCTGTCTGTGTTGTCCATGGGGTTGGGTCTGTCTGTGTTGTCCATGTGATTGGGTCTGTCTGTGTTGTCCATGGGGTTGGGTCTGTCTGTGTTGTCCACGTGATTGGGTCTGTCTGTGTTGTCCACGTGGTTGGGTCTGTCTGTGTTGTCCATGTGATTGGGTCTGTCTGTGTTGTCCATGGGGTTGGGTCTGTCTGTGTTGTCCACGTGATTGGGTCTGTCTGTGTTGTCCAAGTGGTTGGGTCTGTCTGTTTTGTCCACGTGGTTGGGTCTGTCTGTGTTGTCCATGTGATTGGGTCTGTCTGTGTTGTCCATGGGGTTGGGTCTGTCTGTGTTGTCCACGTGATTGGGTCTGTCTGTGTTGTCCAAGTGGTTGGGTCTGTCTGTGTTGTCCATGTGATTGGGTCTGTCTGTGTTGTCCATGGGGTTGGGTCTGTCTGTGTTGTCCATGTGATTGGGTCTGTCTGTGTTGTCCATGGGGTTGGGTCTGTCTGTGTTGTCCATGTGATTGGGTCTGTCTGTGTTGTCCATGGGGTTGGGTCTGTCTGTGTTGTCCATGTGATTGGGTCTGTCTGTGTTGTCCATGGGGTTGGGTCTGTCTGTGTTGTCCACGTGATTGGGTCTGTCTGTGTTGTCCACGTGGTTGGGTCTGTCTGTGTTGTCCATGTGATTGGGTCTGTCTGTGTTGTCCATGGGGTTGGGTCTGTCTGTGTTGTCCACGTGATTGGGTCTGTCTGTGTTGTCCAAGTGGTTGGGTCTGTCTGTGTTGTCCACGTGGTTGGGTCTGTCTGTGTTGTCCATGTGGTTGGGTCTGTCTGTGTTGTCCATGTGATTGGGTCTGTCTGTGTTGTCCACGTGATTGGGTCTGTCTGTGTTGTCCACGTGATTGGGTCTGTCTGTGTTGTCCAAGTGGTTGGGTCTGTCTGTGTTGTCCACGTGATTGGGTCTGTCTGTGTTGTCCACGTGATTGGGTGTGTCTGTGTTGTCCACGTGATTGGGTCTGTCTGTGTTGTCCACGTGATTGGGTCTGTCTGTGTTGTCCATGTGATTGGGTCTGTCTGTGTTGTCCATGGGGTTGGGTCTGTCTGTGTTGTCCATGGGGTTGGGTCTGTCTGTGTTGTCCATGTGATTGGGTCTGTCTGTGTTGTCCATGGGGTTGGGTCTGTCTGTGTTGTCCATGTGATTGGGTCTGTCTGTGTTGTCCATGGGGTTGGGTCTGTCTGTGTTGTCCACGTGATTGGGTCTGTCTGTGTTGTCCACGTGGTTGGGTCTGTCTGTGTTGTCCATGTGATTGGGTCTGTCTGTGTTGTCCATGGGGTTGGGTCTGTCTGTGTTGTCCACGTGATTGGGTCTGTCTGTGTTGTCCAAGTGGTTGGGTCTGTCTGTGTTGTCCACGTGGTTGGGTCTGTCTGTGTTGTCCATGTGGTTGGGTCTGTCTGTGTTGTCCATGTGATTGGGTCTGTCTGTGTTGTCCACGTGATTGGGTCTGTCTGTGTTGTCCACGTGATTGGGTCTGTCTGTGTTGTCCAAGTGGTTGGGTCTGTCTGTGTTGTCCACGTGATTGGGTCTGTCTGTGTTGTCCACGTGATTGGGTCTGTCTGTGTTGTCCACGTGATTGGGTCTGTCTGTGTTGTCCACGTGATTGGGTCTGTCTGTGTTGTCCATGTGATTGGGTCTGTCTGTGTTGTCCATGGGGTTGGGTCTGTCTGTGTTGTCCATGGGGTTGGGTCTGTCTGTGTTGTCCACGTGGTTGGGTCTGTCTGTGTTGTCCATGTGGTTGGGTCTGTCTGTGTTGTCCATGTGGTTGGGTCTGTCTGTGTTGTCCATGTGATTGGGTCTGTCTGTGTTGTCCACATGGTTGGGTCTGTCTGTGTTGTCCATGTGATTGGGTCTGTCTGTGTTGTCCATGGGGTTGGGTCTGTCTGTGTTGTCCACGGGGTTGGGTCTGTCTGTGTTGTCCACGGGGTTGGGTCTGTCTGTGTTGTCCACGTGGTTGGGTCTGTCTGTGTTGTCCATGTGATTGGGTCTGTCTGTGTTGTCCACGTGGTTGGGTCTGTCTGTGTTGTCCATGTGATTGGGTCTGTCTGTGTTGTCCATGGGGTTGGGTCTGTCTGTGTTGTCCATGGGGTTGGGTCTGTCTGTGTTGTCCACGTGATTGGGTCTGTCTCTGTTGTCCATGTGATTGGGTCTGTCTGTGTTGTCCACGTGATTGGGTCTGTCTGTGTTGTCCACGTGATTGGGTCTGTCTGTGTTGTCCAAGTGGTTGGGTCTGTCTGTGTTGTCCACGTGATTGGGTCTGTCTGTGTTGTCCAAGTGGTTGGGTCTGTCTGTGTTGTCCACGTGATTGGGTCTGTCTGTGTTGTCCATGGGGTTGGGTCTGTCTGTGTTGTCCACGTGATTGGGTCTGTCTGTGTTGTCCACGTGGTTGGGTCTGTCTGTGTTGTCCATGTGATTGGGTCTGTCTGTGTTGTCCATGGGGTTGGGTCTGTCTGTGTTGTCCATGTGATTGGGTCTGTCTGTGTTGTCCATGGGGTTGGGTCTGTCTGTGTTGTCCATGTGATTGGGTCTGTCTGTGTTGTCCATGGGGTTGGGTCTGTCTGTGTTGTCCACGTGATTGGGTCTGTCTGTGTTGTCCACGTGGTTGGGTCTGTCTGTGTTGTCCATGTGATTGGGTCTGTCTGTGTTGTCCATGGGGTTGGGTCTGTCTGTGTTGTCCACGTGATTGGGTCTGTCTGTGTTGTCCAAGTGGTTGGGTCTGTCTGTTTTGTCCACGTGGTTGGGTCTGTCTGTGTTGTCCATGTGATTGGGTCTGTCTGTGTTGTCCATGGGGTTGGGTCTGTCTGTGTTGTCCACGTGATTGGGTCTGTCTGTGTTGTCCAAGTGGTTGGGTCTGTCTGTGTTGTCCATGTGATTGGGTCTGTCTGTGTTGTCCATGGGGTTGGGTCTGTCTGTGTTGTCCATGTGATTGGGTCTGTCTGTGTTGTCCATGGGGTTGGGTCTGTCTGTGTTGTCCATGTGATTGGGTCTGTCTGTGTTGTCCATGGGGTTGGGTCTGTCTGTGTTGTCCATGTGATTGGGTCTGTCTGTGTTGTCCATGGGGTTGGGTCTGTCTGTGTTGTCCACGTGATTGGGTCTGTCTGTGTTGTCCACGTGGTTGGGTCTGTCTGTGTTGTCCATGTGATTGGGTCTGTCTGTGTTGTCCATGGGGTTGGGTCTGTCTGTGTTGTCCACGTGATTGGGTCTGTCTGTGTTGTCCAAGTGGTTGGGTCTGTCTGTGTTGTCCACGTGGTTGGGTCTGTCTGTGTTGTCCATGTGGTTGGGTCTGTCTGTGTTGTCCATGTGATTGGGTCTGTCTGTGTTGTCCACGTGATTGGGTCTGTCTGTGTTGTCCACGTGATTGGGTCTGTCTGTGTTGTCCAAGTGGTTGGGTCTGTCTGTGTTGTCCACGTGATTGGGTCTGTCTGTGTTGTCCACGTGATTGGGTGTGTCTGTGTTGTCCATGTGATTGGGTCTGTCTGTGTTGTCCATGGGGTTGGGTCTGTCTGTGTTGTCCATGGGGTTGGGTCTGTCTGTGTTGTCCATGTGATTGGGTCTGTCTGTGTTGTCCATGGGGTTGGGTCTGTCTGTGTTGTCCATGTGATTGGGTCTGTCTGTGTTGTCCATGGGGTTGGGTCTGTCTGTGTTGTCCACGTGATTGGGTCTGTCTGTGTTGTCCACGTGGTTGGGTCTGTCTGTGTTGTCCATGTGATTGGGTCTGTCTGTGTTGTCCATGGGGTTGGGTCTGTCTGTGTTGTCCACGTGATTGGGTCTGTCTGTGTTGTCCAAGTGGTTGGGTCTGTCTGTGTTGTCCACGTGGTTGGGTCTGTCTGTGTTGTCCATGTGGTTGGGTCTGTCTGTGTTGTCCATGTGATTGGGTCTGTCTGTGTTGTCCACGTGATTGGGTCTGTCTGTGTTGTCCATGGGGTTGGGTCTGTCTGTGTTGTCCATGGGGTTGGGTCTGTCTGTGTTGTCCACGTGGTTGGGTCTGTCTGTGTTGTCCATGTGGTTGGGTCTGTCTGTGTTGTCCATGTGGTTGGGTCTGTCTGTGTTGTCCATGTGATTGGGTCTGTCTGTGTTGTCCACATGGTTGGGTCTGTCTGTGTTGTCCATGTGATTGGGTCTGTCTGTGTTGTCCATGGGGTTGGGTCTGTCTGTGTTGTCCACGGGGTTGGGTCTGTCTGTGTTGTCCACGGGGTTGGGTCTGTCTGTGTTGTCCACGTGGTTGGGTCTGTCTGTGTTGTCCATGTGATTGGGTCTGTCTGTGTTGTCCACGTGGTTGGGTCTGTCTGTGTTGTCCATGTGATTGGGTCTGTCTGTGTTGTCCATGGGGTTGGGTCTGTCTGTGTTGTCCATGTGGTTGGGTCTGTCTGTGTTGTCCATGTGGTTGGGTCTGTCTGTGTTGTCCACGTGGTTGGGTCTGTCTGTGTTGTCCATGTGGTTGGGTCTGTCTGTGTTGTCCTCTAGATGGATGTGACTGTCCTGTGCAGCAGGCAGGGTCAGGGAATGTTGTAGGTTTAGAATTAGACTGGCACAGTACAGTATCTTTGGCCTTGGCCCATAATGTTTTCATAGTCAGCTGTACTCGAGAAGAGAAGGTAGGGGACAGAGAGAAGAGCAGGTAGGGGACAGAGAGAAGAGCAGGTAGGGGACACAGATAAGAGCAGGTAGGGGACACAGAGAAGAGCAGGTAGGGGACAAAGAGAAGAGCAGGTAGGGGACAGAGAGAATAGCAGGTAGGGGACACAGAGAAGAGCAGGTAGGGGACAGAGAGAAGAGCAGGTAGGGGACAAAGAGAAGAGCAGGTAGGGTACAAAGAGAAGAGCAGGAAGGGGACACAGAGAAGAGCAGGTAGGGGACACAGAGAAGAGCAGGTAGGGGACAAAGAGAAGAGCAAGTAGGGGACAAAGAGAAGAGCAGGTAGGGGACAGAGAGAAGAGCAGGTAGGGGACAAAGAGAAGAGCAGGTAGGGGACAAAGAGAAGAGCAGGTAGGGGACACAGAGAAGAGCAGGTAGGGGACAGAGAGAAGAGCAGGTAGGGGACAGAGAGAAGAGCAGGTAGGGGACAGAGAGAGGAGAGAAGATAGACACCTATCGGTACCAGGAGCAGAGGACAGATATTGGAGTGAAAGCTGTACTCTGACTGCTCTCCGCTAAAGTGTGACTGCAATGGAGACGGTCTGCTCTGAGGACAGGACTGGAGCAGACTGCGTTCTCATCATTAAATCATAGAGCAGTAAGCCAGCGCTGGACACGCCTGTCTTATTGAGGTGCCTGCTGTCTGGGCTGAGGGCTGTGCTGGGCTTGGTTGCTCTGGGAGACATGTTAAAGCGGGCGTGATGTGTTACAGAGTGGCATCAGTGAGTTCCAAATTCCAACGCACAAATAAAGCCCCTGGTCTGAAAGTAGTGCACTGTGTAGGGAATAGGGTGCCATAGGGCTCTGGTCTGAAAGTAGTGCACTGTGTAGGGAATAGGGTGCCATAGGGCTCTGGTCTGAAAGTAGTGCACTGTGTAGGGAATAGGGTGCCATAGGGCTCTGGTCTAAAGTAGTGCACTGTGTAGGGAATAGGGTGCCATAGGGCTCTGATCTAAAGTAGTGCACTGTCTAGGGAATAGGGTGCCATAGGGCTCTGGTCTATAGCAGTGTACTATATATAGGGAATAGGGTGCCATAGGGCTCTGGTCTAAAGTAGTGCACTATATATAGGGAATAGGGTGCCATAGGGCTCTGGTCTAAAGTAGTGCACTATATGGGAATAGGGTGCTATAGGGCTCTGGTCTAAAGTAGTGCACTGTCTAGGGAATAGGGCTCTGGTCTATAGTAGTGTACTATATAGAGAATAGGGCTCTGGTCTAAAGTAGTGCACTATATAGGGAATAGGTTGCCATAGGGCTCTGGTCTAAAGCAGTGCACTACATAGGGAATAGGGTCCCTCTGGGGACGCAAGCATTGTCACCTTGTTCAGGGACCTAAGTCGTCCAGAGGAGCTGGTGTCCCCTCTCTGAACCTCTTCACAGTCTGTACCCAACCGTCAGGAGCTGCCGCTAGCTGGCACAGGACGGTCCTCCTCTTGGGACGTTTCCCACTCCGTCACCAAGCGTCCGCGGTGACGATGCCGGGGTTCAGAGTGAGGACAATCAAACACACCGTCCTCTTCCCTTCTATATACACATTTAACTGTCAGAGTCCCTCTCTCTCCGGCCCTCTGTACGAGATCTGGAAGTGTCCTTTCATTTGGTGCAAATTAGGGCTGGGAATCACCAGGGACCTGACGATACGATAATTATCATGATACTTAGGTGCCGATACGATATGTATTGTGATTATCACGATTCTATATGTATTGCTATTCTCACGATAAAATATGTATTGTGATTATCACGATTCTATATGTATTGCTATTCTCACGATAAAATGTGTATTGCTATTCTCACGATTCTCACGATTCTATATATTTTGTGATTCGATACTTGATTGTTGTTGTTGTAAACATATTGCTCACTATATGTTAGTTAGTTATGATCGGTCATTGGAAATAAAAGTGCTGAAAGAACTGTATGTTGGCTCACTATTTAAAAAGAAAGAGAACCAGCTAGTACACTACCTAGCGCTAGCTAACACTACCTAGCTCTAGCTAACACTACCTTAGCGCTAGCTAACACTACCTAGCTCTAGCTAACACTACCTAGCGCTATCTAACACTACCTAGCTCTAGCTAACACTACCTAGCGCTAGCTAACACTACCTAGCGCTAGCTAACACTACCTAGCTCTAGCTAACACTACCTAGCGCTAACTAACACTACCTAGCGCTAACTAACACTACCTAGCGCTAACTAACACTACCTAGCGCTAACTAACACTACCTAGCGCTAACTAACACTACCTAGCGCTAACTAACACTACCTAGCGCTAACTAACACTACCTAGCGCTAGCTAACCCTACCTAGCTCTAGCTAACACTACCTAGCGCTAGCTAACACTACCTAGCTCTAGCTAACACTACCTAGCGCTAGTTAACACTACCTAGCGCTAGCTAACCCTACCTAGCGCTAGCGCTAGCTAACCCTACCTAGCAACAAAAAAAAGTCAGGTTGTTTTTTTATTTCATTTTTATTTTTTTAAATCGATACTTGGAGTCAAAGTATGAATTAGAATATCGTCAAAAATAATATTGCGAAATGTAACTGTACCGACCTTTTCCTCCATCACTAGCACACATCCTGCGGTACTATATGTCTGTGGCGTGGTGGGCTCAAAAGATACACTTAAATAAGGATGTGATGTAAGAGAACAGACTCCCGATGACAAGCCATCGGCTAGTGTGTGACTGACGAAGCAACTAGCCTTCTCTGTGTGTCTGTCTGTGTGTGTCTTCTCTTGTCTTGTTAGTGTGTGACTGACGAAGCAACTAGCCTTCTCTGTGTGTCTGTCTGTGTGTGTGTCTTCTCTTGTCTTGTTAGTGTGTGACTGACGAAGCAACTAGTCTTCTCTGTGTTTCTGTCTGTGTGTTTGTCTTCTCTTGTCTTGTTATTTGTGTATGCGTCTGTGTGTGTCTGTGTCTGTGTCTGTGTCTGTGTCTGTGTCTGTGTCTGTGTGTGTGTGTGTGTGTGTGTGTGTGTGTGTGTTCTTTCCCCCAAAAAATCCTTCCAGGGGTCTGTGTCGGTTCTGGATGTGGTTCTGGTACCCCAAGGTGGTGTGAAGGTTCTGGTTCTGGTACCACAGACCGGTGGGGAGGTTCTGGCCTGGTACCATAGGACAGTGGGGAGGATCTGGTCCTGGTACCATAGGACAGTGGGGAGGATCTGGCTCTGGTACCACAGGGCGGTGGGGAGGTTCTGGTTGTGATTCTGGTACTACAGAGTGGTGGGAAAGTTCTGGTCCTGGTACCACAGCGTGGTGGGGGGGGGGGGGGGGGGGGGGTTCTGATACCACAGGACGGTAAGGAAGTTCTGGTTGTGGTTCTGGTACCACAGGGCAGTGGGGAGGTATTGGTTCTAGTTGTGGTTCTGGTACCACAGGGTGATGGGAAGATTATGGTGGTGGTTCTGGTACCACAGGGTAGTGGGGGGGGTTCTGGTACCACAGGACGGTAAGGAAGTTCTGGTTGTGGTTCTGGTACCACAGGGCGGTGGGGAGGTACTGGTTCTAGTTGTGGTTCTGGTACCACAGGGCAGTGGGGAGGTTCTGGGTCTAGTTGTGTTCCTGGTACCACAGGAGAGTGGGGAGGTTCTGGTACCACAGGGCAGTGTGGAGGTTCTGGTTGTGGTTCTGGTGCCACAGTGTGATGGGAAGGTTCTGGTTGTGGTTCTGGTACCACAGGGTGGTGAGGGGGTTCTGGTACCATAGGGCAGTGGGGAGGTTCTGGTTGTGGTTCTGGTACCACATGGTGGTGGGTAGGTTCTAGTTGTGGTTCTGGTACCACAGGGCAGGGGGTAGGTTCTGATTGTGGTTCTGGTACCACAGGGCAGGGGGGAGGTTCTGGTTGTGGTTCTGGTACCACAGGGCAGGGGGGAGGTTCTGGTTGTGGTTCTGGTACCACAGGGTGGTAGGGAGGATCTAGTTGTGGTTCTGGTACCACAGGGCAGGGGGGAGGATCTAGTTGTGGTTCTGGTACCACAGGGCAGGAGGGAGGATCTAGTTGTGGTTCTGGTACCACAGGGCAGGGGGTAGGTTCTGATTGTGGTTCTGGTACCACAGGGCAGTGGGGAGGTTCTGACAGCCCATGTACTCCTTCCTCATCTCTGCTTCGCTCAGAGGGGGAGTGGTGTTACAGGGCGCGCCAGATAGGTTGACATTCAAAAGGCTGGCTTTGGGGTCCAGGAGGCGGGACATCCCTGAATCCTGAGAAGAGATTGGAGGAAGAAGAGGGTCAGGTGAAATGATTGATGGTGGTGGTGTGATCAGACAGACCCAACATCATTTTGGGAAGCCTCATACCAATTGAATAGATCATTTTGTTATCTCTTCTCAGTGGGTAGCGCTGGCTGTAAAGGCATTGTTTTAATCCATTTTAAAATAACAATAAATAAATCCAGAATGAGTAATGGTATCTTGGCTAAATACACAGTACCTGTACCGATTGAATGTGTAGGGGTACGAGGTAATTGAGGTAGATACAGTACCAGTCAATAGTTTGGACACACCTACTCATTCATGGGTTCTTCTTTATTTTTACTATTTTCCACATTGTAGAATAATAGTGAAGATATTAAAAACTATGAAATAACACATATGGAATCATGTAGTAACCAAAAAAAGTGTTAAACAAATCAAAATATGTTTTAGATTTTAGATTCTTCAAATTAGCCTCCCTTTGCCTTAATGACAGCATTGCACATGCTTGGGATTCTCTCAACCAGCTTCACCTGGAATGCTTTTCCAACAGTCTTGAAGGAGTTCCCATGTATGCTGAGCACTTCTTGGCTGCTCTGCGGTTCAACTCATCCCTAACCATCTCAACGGGGTTGAGGTCGGGTGATTGTGGAGGCCAGGTCATCTGATGCAGCACTCCATCACTCTCCTTCTTGGTCAAATAGCCCTTAAACAGCCTGGAGGTGTGTTGGGTCAATGCCATGTTGAAAAACAAATGATAGTCCCACTAAGCGCAAACCAGATGGGATGGCGAATCGTTGCAGAATGCTGTGGAAGCCATGCTGGTTAAGTGTGCCTTGAATTCTAAATAATTCACAGACAGTGTCACCAGCAAAGCACCATCACACCTCCTCCTCCATGCTTCACGGTGGGAACCACACATGCGGAGATCATCCGTTCGCCTACTATGCGTCTCACAAAGACACGGCGGTTGGAACCAAACATTTTAAATCTGGACCCACCAGACCAAAGGACATATTTGCACCTGTCTAATGTCCATTGCTCGTGTTTCTTGGCCGAAGCAAGTCTCTTCATCTTCTTGGTGTCCTTTAGAAGTGGTTTATTTGCAGCAATTCGACCATGAAGGCCTGCTTTACGCCGTCTCCTCTGAACAGTTGATGTTGAGATGTGTCTGTTACTTGACCAGGGCTCCAGAGTGGTGCAGTGGTCTAAGGTACTGCATCTCAGTGAAAGAGGCATGACTACAGTCCCTGGTTCGAATCCAGGCTGTATCACATCCGGCTGTGATTGAGAGTCCCATAGGGCGGCTCACAATTGGCCCAGCGTCGCCGGGGTAGGCCGTCATTGTAAATAAGAATTTGTTCTTAACTGACTTGCCTAGTTAAATAAAGGTTAAATAAACAAGAAAGTGAACTCTGTGAAGCATTTATTTTGGCTGCAATTTCTAAGGCTGGTAACTCTAATGAACGTATCCTCTGTAGCAGAGGTAACTCTGTGTCTTCCTTTCCTGTGGCGGTCCTCATGAGAGCCAGTTTCATCATAGCGCTTGATGGTTTTTGCGACTGCACTTGACAAAACTTTCAAAGTTCTCGGAACGTTCCGTATTGACTGACCTTCGTGTCTTAAAGTAATGCTGGACTGTCATTGTTCTTTGCTTATTTGAGCTGTTCCTGTGGACTTGTTTGTTTTTTACCAAATAGGGCTATCTTCAACTGATTGGCTCGAACACATTAAGAAGGAAATAATTTTAACTTTTAACAAGTCACACCTGTTAATTGAAATGCATTCCAGATGAATACTAATCAAAAAAGTGTTTTTAATTTTTATTTGGGATTCTTCAAAGTAACCACCCTTTGCCTTGATGACAGCTTTGCAGACTCTTGGCATTCTCTCAACCAGCTTCATGAGGGTTACTACATGATTCCATATGTGTTATTTCATAGTTTTTATGCCTTCACTATCATTATACAATGTAGAAAATAGTAAAAATAAAGAAAAACCCTTGAATGAGTAGGTGTGCCCAAACGTTTGACTGGTCCTGTATAATATACATATATATATATATATATATATATGTTTTATTGTCACATACATTTGAGGTACAATACAAATATACATAAAGGTAGGGGTAAAGTGACTAGACAACAGGATAGATAATAGACAGTAACAGCAGTATACTGTAGGTAGCGGTAAAGGATAGATAATAGACAGTAACAGCAGTATACTGTAGGTAGGGGTAAAGGATAGATAATAGACAGTAACAGCAGTATACTGTAGGTAGGGGTAAAGGATAGATAATAGACAGTAACAGCAGTATACTGTAGGTAGGGGTAAAGGATAGATAATAGACAGTAACAGCAGTATACTGTAGGAAGGGGTAAAGGATATATAATAGACAGTAACAGCAGTATACTGTAGGTAGGGGTAAAGGATAGACAATAGACAGTAACAGCAGTATACTGTAGGTAGGGGTAAAGGATAGATAATAGACAGTAACAGCAGTATACTGTAGGTAGGGGTAAAGGATAGATAATAGACAGTAACAGCAGTATACTGTAGGTAGGGGTAAAGGATAGATAATAGACAGTAACAGCAGTATACTGTAGGTAGGGGTAAAGGATAGATAATAGACAGTAACAGCAGTATACTGTAGGTAGGGGTAAAGGATAGATAATAGACAGTAACAGCAGGGTGTGTGATGAGTCAAAAGAGTTAGTGCCAAAAGGGTCAGTGCAGATTGTCCGGGTAGCTATTGGTTAACTATTTAACTATTTAACTATTTAGCAGTCAGTGAGCCTTATGGCTTGGGGATGGCAGCTGTTCAGGGTCCTGTTGGTTTCATCGGTACCGCTTACCGTGCTGTAGCAGAAAGAACAGTCAATGACTTAGGTGGTTGAAGTCTTTGACCATTTTTAGGGCATTTCTCTGACACCGCCTGGTATAGAGGTCTTGGATGCCAGGGATCTTGACCCCAGTGATGTACTGGGCCGTACGCACAACCCTCTGTAGTGCCTTGCGGTTGGATGCCATGCAGTTACCATACCAGGCGGTGATGCAGCCAGTCAAGATGCTCTCGATGGTGCAGCTGTAGATCTTTTTAAGGATCTGAGGGCCCATGATGGGTGTGGTGTGGGTGTGTTCGGACCATGTTAATTCCTTAGTGATGTGGCCACGAGAAACTTGAGACAAACTTGAAGCTCTCGAACCTGCTGCACTACAGCCCCGTCAATGTGGATGTTGGGGGCGTGCTCGGCCCTCTGTTTCCTGTACTCCACGATCAGCTCCTTTTGTTTTGCTGACGTTGAGGTAAAGATGGTTGACCTAACACCATGATAGTTTGCAAGCCCTGCCACATCCGACGAGCGTCAGAGACAGTGTAGTCGGATTCGATCTTAGTCCTGTATTAATGCTTTGCCTGTTCGATGGTTTATTGGAGAACGTAGCAGGATTTCTTATAAGTGTCCGATTTAGTGTCCCGCTCCTTGAAAGCGGCAACTCTAGCCTTTAGCTCATTGCGGATGTTGCATGTAATCCACGGCTTCTGGTTGCAGGGTGTGTGCTGTGCAGGGTGTGTGTGTGTGTGTGTGTGTGTGTGTGTGTGTGTGTGTGTGTGTGTGTATGTGTGTGTGTGTGTGTGTGTGTGTGTGTGTGTGTGTGTGTGTGTTGTTTAGAGTGTGTGTTGTGCAGGGTGTGTATTGTGCAGGGTGTGTGTTGTGTAGGGTGTGTGTTGTGTAGGGTGTGTGTTATGTAGGGTGTGTGTTGTGTAGGGTGTGTGTTGTGTAGGGTGTGTGTTGTGTAGGGTGTGTGTTGTGTAGGGTGTGTGTTGTGTAGGGTGTGTGTACATGTTACATACCTTACTCAGGTGGTCTGTAAGGCACTGTGCAGGGTTTCGTTACATACCTTACTCAGGTGGTCTGTAAGGCACTGTGCAGGGTTTTATTACATACCTTACTCAGGTGGTCTGTAAGGCACTGTGCAGGGTTTTGTTACATACCTTACTCAGGTGGTCTATAAGGCATGTTGCAGGGTTTCGTTACATACCTTACTCAGGTGGTCTATAAGGCATGTTGCAGGGTTTCGTTACATACCTTACTCAGGTGGTCTATAAGGCATGTTGCAGGGTGCAGCGAGGCCCAGCTGTTGGCTATGTTGCAGGGTTTCGTTACATACCTTACTCAGGTGGTCTATGAGGCATGTTGCAGGGTGCAGCGAGGCCCAGCTGTTGGCTATGTTGCAGGGTTTCGTTACATACCTTACTCAGGTGGTCTATGAGGCATGTTGCAGGGTGCAGCGAGGCCCAGCTGTTGGCTAGGTTGCAGGGTTTCGTTACATACCTTACTCAGGTGGTCTATGAGGCATGTGGCAGGGTGCAGCGAGGCCCAGCTGTTGGCTAGGTTGCAGGGTTTCGTTACATACCTTACTCAGGTGGTCTATGAGGCATGTGGCAGGGTGCAGCGAGGCCCAGCTGTTGGCTAGGTTGCAGGGTTTCGTTACATACCTTACTCAGGTGGTCTATGAGGCATGTTGCAGGGTGCAGCGAGGCCCAGCTGTTGGCTATGTTGCAGGGTTTCGTTACATACCTTACTCAGGTGGTCTATGAGGCATGTGGCAGGGTGCAGCGAGGCCCAGCTGTTGGCTATGTTGCAGGGTTTCGTTACATACCTTACTCAGGTGGTCTATGAGGCATGTTGCAGGGTGCAGCGAGGCCCAGCTGTTGGCTATGTTGCAGGGTTTCGTTACATACCTTACTCAGGTGGTCTATGAGGCATGTTGCAGGGTGCAGCGAGGCCCAACTGTTGGCTATGTTGCAGGGTTTCGTTACATACCTTACTCAGGTGGTCTATAAGGCATGTGGCAGGGTGCAGCGAGGCCCAGCTGTTGGCTATGTTGAGCAGCACCACGTTCAGGTGTTTCAGGGATCCTTTCAGTCTCTTACTGAGCGGCCCGCTGTAACTCTGCTCGACGAAGACCAGTACTCGTCTAGCCCTGCAGCCTGCCAGGTCCGCTAGCAGCTCTCCCACACTGTAACGCTCCTTCAGGTCTGCCTGCATTGGGGGAAGAGGGGGAAAAAAAATAAATGATCGCCCATCACTGTCTATATCTAAACATACAGGTACAATCCTGCTGTTTCATATTCAGCTATCAGCTCACCCACAGAGTAATCCTGGGGAGAGGGAGACAATCAGTCACACGACACCGATCTGTCACAGTCTTACGGGCAATTGTTTACGTTCAATGCCAGCATGAGAAGCACACACGTGTTCTCAAAGTCCATTGCCTCTGTAGGTTCGACCGAATAACCTATATAGGGCTTAACCGTAATCTCAGAAACACCCCCCCCAAAAAACAACAATTCTGCCATGAGATTATTTCAAACCTGTTCAAAACTGATATCCAAATGATGGCGCATGAAATAACGATTAGCAACAAATCCTAGAGGGTGCTAGATTGATGTGTCAGGGTGTTGTGGAACAGAAAGGTACTGGAGCCTATCTGAGGCCCAGTGGGACAAGCATTAGAGACGAGAATATATATATATATATACCTATCTGAGGCCCAGTGGGACAAGCATTAGAGAGGAGAATATATATATATATATATATATATACCTATCTGAGGCCCAGTGGGACAAGCATTAGAGAGGAGAATACATATATATATATACCTATCTGAGGCCCAGTGGGACAAGCATTAGAGAGGAGAATACATATATATATATATCTATCTATCTGAGGCCCAGTGAGACAAGCATTAGAGAGGAGAATACATATATATATATAAAGCTTTACCCCGGCATGCTTTCACTGTCTGCTCTGCTCCTGATCCAGTCTGGTCCTCTATAGTCTCTATGGTCTCTATAGTCTCTATAGTCTCTATAGTCTCTATGGTCTCTATGGTCTATATGGTCTCTATGGTTTCTATAGTCTCTATGGTCTCTATGGTTTCTATAGTCTCTATGGTCTCTATGGTCTCTATAGTCTCTATGGTCTCTATGGTCTCTATGGTCTCTATGGTCTCTATGGTCTCTATGGTCTCTATGGTCTCTATGGTCTCTATGGTCTCTATGGTCTATATGGTCTCTATAGTCTCTATGGTCTATATGGTCTATATGGTCTATATGGTCTCTGGTTGGTGACAGGAGTGGAAGAACTGTCCTGGTTCTGGTTGATGACAGGAGTGGAAGAACTGTCCTGGTCCTGGTTCTGGTTCTGGTTGGTGACAGGAGTGGAAGAACTGTCCTGGTTCTGGTTCTGGTTGGTGACAGGAGTGGAAGAACTGTCCTGGTCCTGGTTCTGGTTCTGGTTGGTGACAGGAGTGGAAGAACTGTCCTGGTTCTGGTTGGTGACAGGAGTGGAAGAACTGTCCTGGTTCTGGTTGATGACAGGAGTGGAAGAACTGTCCTGGTCCTGGTCCTGGTTCTGGTTGGTGACAGGAGTGGATGAACTGTCCTGGTTCTGGTTGGTGACAGGAGTTGAAGAACTGTCCTGGTTCTGGTTGGTGACAGGAGTGGAAGAACTGTCCTGGTTCTGGTTGGTGACAGGAGTGGAAGAACTGTCCTGGTTCTGGTTGGTGACAGGAGTTGAAGAACTGTCCTGGTTCTGGTTGGTGACAGGAGTTGAAGAACTGTCAATGACACTCTGCTCTCCATGTTAGACTGCCAATAACTCTTGAGAGAACTCTCACACCGTTGGCCACTCACAGACATTATTTCCCTTGCCTCCAGGCATGCATCGAATAACTTTTGTATGAGAGTGTGTAGCACATGGGGATGTGTGAACCTTACTCCTCAGCCTGAAGTGTCCCCACTTCTGCCAGCGAATAGTTAGCTTTTCATGTGACGCCGACTGGTAAGACGCTTCGGGAGGGCGGTCAATCTGAGCCGTGTGTGTCTTATGAAAGACTCAGAGGAGGGTCGTTGATGTTACGGTTCAACCCGGCACGGAGACCCGTGAGGATCGTTGATGTTACGGTTCAACCCGGCACGGAGACCCGTGAGGATCGTTGATGTTACGGTTCAACCCGGCACGGAGACCCGTGAGGATCGTTGATGTTACGGCTCAACCCGGCACTGAGACCCGTGAGGATCGTTGATGTTACGGTTCAACCCGGCACGGAGACCCGTGAGGATCGTTGATGTTACGGCTCAACCCGGCACGGAGACCCGTGAGGATCGTTGATGTTACGGTTCAACCCGGCACGGAGACCCGTGAGGATCGTTGATGTTACGGTTCAACCCGGCACTGAGACCCGTGAGGATCGTTGATGTTACGGTTCAACCCGGCACTGAGACCCGTGAGGATCGTTGATGTTACGGTTCAACCCGGCACTTTACCCGTAGTATTCCTCACACTCCCGTAAAACTCCCGCAGGATAGCGTTTAACCGTTCCTTTGTCGTTGTCTCAGACTCAAAAGAGAAAGCTGTGCCCTTTTCTTGCTCCCGAGTGGCGCAGCGGTCGAAGGCACTGCATCTCAGTGCAAGAGGCGTCACTACAGTCCCTGGTTTGAATCCAGGCCGCATCATATCTGGCTGTTATTGGGAGTCCCATAGGACGGTGCATAATTGGCCCAGCATCGTCTGGGTTTGGCCGGGGGAGGCCGTCATTGTAAATAAGAATTGGTTCTTAACTGACTTGCCTAGTTAAATAAAGGTTAAATAAATACAAATGTCTTTTAGCCCGTCCCAGTAACATTTCAGTTCCCAGTTCGTCTGCTTCACTGTGTTGGCTTCAATTACGGCTCTTTTCCAGGATGTTTTCTTCCACTCGTTTGTGTCGGCTGGTTAGGGATTGTCGTCCCCTCCCGTCTCCTGTTCCCACCACTCTTTAAAATCCATGTTAAATTCACGTTCAACACACTGTGCTGGTCAATTAATGAAATGGAAATCTGAGTGTTTACGGTTTCCACGGTGAATAATTAGTTTCAAATTCATTCTTGGGTTTCTAGCTTATGCTGGCATGGGAGAGATTGCATTTTGAAAATGATACATTGTTGCACAGGTCATAGAGGTAGACAGGTAGCTTTATACAACCCCCCCAACTGTTGCAAACCAAATAGTAGCATGGGAAATGTCTTTGACAGTCAGTCAGTTAGTGACTACAGGATGGGAGTCAGTTAGTGACTACAGGATGGGAGTCAGTTAGTGACTACAGGATGGGAGTCAGTTAGTGATTACAGGATGGGAGTCAGTTAGTGACTACAGGAGGGAGTCAGTTAGTGACTACAGGAGGGAGTCAGTTAGTGACTACAGGATGGAGTCAGTTAGTGATTACAGGATGGGAGTCAGTTAGTGACTACAGGATGGGAGTCAGTTAGTGACTACAGGATGGAGCCAGTTAGTGACTACAGGATGGGAGTCAGTTAGTGACTACAGGATGGAGCCAGTTAGTGACTACAGGATGGGAGTCAGTTAGTGACTACAGGATGGAGTCAGTTAGTGACTACAGGATGGAGTCAGTTAGTGACTACAGGATGGGAGTCAGTTAGTGACTACAGGATGGAGTCAGTTAGTGACTACAGGATGGAGTCAGTTAGTGACTACAGGATGGGAGTCAGTTAGTGACTACAGGATGGGAGTCAGTTAGTGACTACAGGATGGAGTCAGTTAGTGACTACAGGATGGAGTCAGTTAGTGACTACAGGATGGAAGTCAGTTAGTGACTACAGGATGGGAGTCAGTTAGTGACTACAGGATGGGAGTCAGTTAGTGACTACAGGATGGAGTCAGTTAGTGACTACAGGATGGGAGTCAGTTAGTGACTACAGGATGGAGTCAGTTAGTGACTACAGGATGGAGTCAGTTAGTGACTACAGGATGGGAGTCAGTTAGTGACTACAGGATGGAGTCAGTTAGTGACTACAGGATGGAGTCAGTTAGTGACTACAGGATGGAGTCAGTTAGTGACTACAGGATGGAGTCAGTTAGTGAGTACAGGAGGCATAGCTGCTCTTGGTGTGTTACAGTAATATAGAATTAGTTATTGGACTTACATTTACATTTTACATTTAAGTCATTTAGCAGACGCTCTTATCCAGAGCGACTTACATTTAACCTTTATTTAACTAGGCAGGTCAGTTAAGAACAAATTCTTATTTACAATGACGGCCTAGGAACAGTGGGTTAACTGCCTTGTTCAGGGGCAGAACGACAGATTTGTACCTTGTCAGCTCGGGGATTTGAACTTGCAACCTTTCGGTTACTAGCCCAACGCTTTAACCACTAGGCTACCCTGCCGCCAGGTCACAATACTTCTAACTATAGTAATCCAATCCCTCGTTGTGTTGATGCGTAGGGAAGTAAAGGACTCATTGGGTGAACTATTTATCCATCTATTAGTAATCTATCTCTACTCACTATGCCGTTGTAGTTACCGTCCCAGAGCAGCATGGTCCCGTCGTTCCTGGTCGGGCTGTTGAGGTAGAGGACCAGGGAGTCTGCACAGTGCTGTTTACCACAGATATAGGAGATGTGGGTCCTTATCACTCGTTTCTCTGTAGCTGGATATACCCATTCTGCCTCCTCTGTAGTGAGACAGGTGATGGAGAGGGTTAGAGAGAGGGGGTATCGGGCAGTGTGCGTCCGTGTCCTGTTCTGTCCTTTCCCCACCTGAGAGCTGTCCGTTCCCAGCGAAGAAGGTCTTGATGTGATCTCTGTGGAAGCCGTTGTTCCTCAGCATCCTGTAGAAGAGCTGCAGGTTCTGAACGTGACGCTGGTACGTGATCTGTTGCTGCCATCCACCTGCACACACGGACACACGTATCACACACCCACACATACATATTGATTAAGGGTGTCTGCCGATCATGCAGAAGTGTTGGTGTGTAAAGAGGAGGTGGTGGTCTGTAAAATAAGAGAATGAGGTGTTGGTCTGTAAAGAGGAGGTGGAGGTGTTGGTCTGTAAAATGGAGGTGGAGGTGTTGGTTTGTAAAGAGGAGGTGGAGGTCTGTAAAGAGGAGGTGTTGGTCTGTTGAGGTGGTGTTGGTCTGTAAAGAGGAGGTGGAGGTGTTGGTCTGTAAAGAGGAGGTGGAGGTGTGTAAAGAGGAGGTGTTGGTCTGTAAAGAGGAGGTGTTGGTCTGTAAAGAGGTGGTGTTGGTCTGTAAAGAGGAGGTGTTGGTCTGTAAAGAGGAGGTGGTGGTCTGTAAAGAGGAGGTGTTGGTCTGTAAAGAGGAGGTGTTGGTCTGTAAAGAGGAGGTGTTGGTCTGTAAAGAGGAGGTGTTGGTCTGTAAAGAGGAGGTGTTGGTCTGTAAAGAGGAGGTGTTGGTCTGTAAAGAGGAGGTGTTGGTCTGTAAAGAGGAGGTGTTGGTCTGTAAAGAGGAGGTGGTGGTCTGTAAAGAGGAGGTGTTGGTCTGTAAAGCGGAGGTGTTGGTCTGTAAAGAGGAGGTGTTGGTCTGTAAAGAGGAGGTGTTGGTCTGTAAAGAGGAGGTGTTGGTCTGTAAAGAGGAGGTGTTGGTCTGTAAAGAGGAGGTGTTGGTCTGTAAAGAGGAGGTGGTGGTCTGTAAAGAGGAGGTGTTGGTCTGTAAAGAGGAGGTGTTGGTCTGTAAAGAGGAGGTGGAGGTGTTGGTCTGTGTTCAGGTGACTTGCCAGGTGTAACCTACCTGAGATTAGTACAGTTTGGTCACAGGTCTGAGCTGCCAGGTATAACCTACCTCAGATTAGTACAGTTTGGTCACAGGTCTGAGCTGCCAGGTATAACCTACCTCAGATTAGTACAGTTTGGTCACAGGTCTGAGCTGCCAGGTATAACCTACCTCAGATTAGTACAGTTTGGTCACAGGTCTGAGCTGCCAGGTATAACCTACCTCAGATTAGTACAGTTTGGTCACAGGTCTGAGCTGCCAGGTATAACCTACCTCAGATTAGTACAGTTTGGTCACAGGTCTGAGCTGCCGGGTATAACCTACCTGAAATTAGTACAGTTTGGTCACAGGTCTGAGCTGCCAGGTATAACCTACCTGAGATTAGTACAGTTTGGTCACAGGTCTGAGCTGCCAGGTGTAACCTACCTGAGATTAGTACAGTTTGGTCACAGGTCTGAGCTGCCAGGTATAACCTACCTGAGATTAGTACAGTTTGGTCACAGGTCTGAGCTGCCAGGTGTGACCTACCTGAGAGTAGTATAGCATGGTCAAAGGTCTGAGCTGCCAGGTGTTACCTACCTGAGAGTAGTATGGCGTGGTCACAGGTCTGAGCTGCCAGGTGTAACCTACCTGAGAGTAGTATAGCATGGTCACAGGTCTGAGCTGCCAGGTGTTACCTACCTGAGAGTAGTATAGCATGGTCAAAGGTCTGAGCTGCCAGGTGTAACCTACCTGAGAGTAGTATAGCATGGTTACAGGTCTGAGCTGCCAGGTGTAACCTACCTGAGAGTAGTATAGCATGGTTACAGGTCTGAGCTGCCAGGTGTAACCTACCTGAGAGTAGTATAGCATGGTCACAGGTCTGAGCTGCCAGGTATAACCTACCTGAGAGTAGTATAGCATGGTCACAGGTCTGAGCTGCCAGGTATAACCTACCTGAGAGTAGTATAGCATGGTCACAGGTCTGGTAGAGACGGCAGGACAGGTGTGTAGCCAGGGGCTGCTGGTGGCATCGCCTGGTGTTCTTGTTGAGCTCACAGCTGGACACTGGCATGTTGGGGCTGGTGAGGGGCAGAGGCTGGGGGCACTGGGCAAAGTCTGGGTGATCTGTAAACTCACACAATATCATCACGTCACATGGTGTAGAGGTAGAGACTGCAGTTGACGTACTCATCCTCTTGGTGCCTTAGTGGTGCGTGGATCAGACAGATTTCTCTGCCCGAGCTCCAGTTACATCAGGCTAATATTGTGTACTTCTAGCCTGGTCCCCAGATCTGCTTGTGCTGTCTCGTCAACACGAAAGACCGGACAAACAGTTCTGGAACCAGGCTACTTGTAAAACCTGGTAGGTGGGCACCAACTCACCCACGCATCGTAGCCTCTGTGTCCTGTTGTTATCCCTGATCCCGACCACCATGGGAAGGAAATGTATCTCACAGAGACCCCCGCTGCGATCCACCCTCCCTGGGCTGCTCCTGGGCCTCGCCACGGTAGCCCTGCGGGCACGCCCGTTCCCCGCCGGCCGCTCACTGCCGCTCTGACGACGCTTCAGCTGGTTCTGACAGCGACTCTTTAGGGCCAGAGTCAGACACTCCTCTCCTGGAGACACAACAACACAGGTCAGGTCAGGTCAGGTCAGATCAGGTCAGGTCAGGTCAGGTGAGACAGAACACAACACAACACACTCCCATGTCCACAGCCCAGGCCCCCATGTCCACAGCCCCCCATGTCCACAGCCCAGGGCCCCATGTCCACAGCCCAGGGCCCCTATGTCCACAGCCAGGGCCCCCATGTCCACAGCCCAGGGCCCCCATGTCCACAGCCCAGGGCCCCCATGTCCACAGCCCAGGCCCCCATGTCCACAGCCAGGGCCCCCATGTCCATAGCCCAGGCCCCCATGTCTACAGTCCCCCATGTCCACAGCCCGGGCCCCCATGTCCACAGCCCCCCATGTCCACAGCCCAGGCCCCCATGTCCACAGCCAGGGCCCCCATGTCCACAGCCCAGGCCCCCATGTCCACAGCCCGGGCCCCCATGTCCACAGCCCCCCATGTCCACAGCCCGGGCCCCCATGTCCACAGCCCCCCATGTCCACAGCCCGGGCCCCCATGTCCACAGCCCCCCATGTCCACAGCCCAGGGCCCCCATGTCTACAGCCTGCGTCTGTGTTTTAACAAGACAAAGCTGATTTGACATATATTTCCTGAGACATATGGAGCAGAGTCTTACAAGCATTAGAAACAGCATTAGAAGCAGCATTAGAAGCAGCATTAGAAGCAGCATTAGAAGCAGCATTAGAAGCAGCATTAGAAGCAGCATTAGAAGCAGCATTGGGGTGGATACAGAGGGACACGTGGATTTGAGCAGGTGTGATGTCATTCAGGTTAGTGGAAATGTAGAGTTGTCTTGTCTCTTTGTCTATGTATGTTTTTATTGTCACACAACAAAAGTTAAATATTATTAATATTAATATATATTTTTGACGAAAGTTGGGAGAGAGCTCACTGGACCAGTCATGCAAGATCAACACTCAGTAAGATAGAAAGTGTGTGTTAACTGTGGTAACTAACCCGTTTCATGTTGTTAACTGTGGTAACTAACCCGTTCCATGTTGTTAACTGTGGTAACTAACCCGTTCCATATTGCTCACTGTGGTCACTAACCCATTTCATGTTGTTAACTGTGGTAACTAACCCGTTCCATGTTGCTCACTGTGGTAACTAACCCGTTCCATGTTGTTAACTGTGGTCACTAACCCATTTCATGTTGTTAACTGTGGTAACTAACCCGTTCCATATTGCTCACTGTGGTCACTAACCCATTTCATGTTGTTAACTGTGGTAACTAACCCGTTCCATGTTGCTCACTGTGGTCACTAACCCGTTCCATGTTGTTAACTGTGGTAACTAACCCGTTCCATGTTGCTCACTGTGGTAACTAACCCGTTCCATGTTGTTGACTGTGGTAACTAACCCGTTCCATGTTGCTCACTGTGGTCACTAACCCGTTCCATGTTGTTAACTGTGGTAACTAACCCGTTCCATGTTGCTCACTGTGGTAACTAACCCGTTCCATGTTGTTAACTGTGGTAACTAACCCGTTCCATGTTGTTAACTGTGGTCACTAACCCATTTCCTGTTGTTAACTGTGGTAACTAACCCGTTCCATGTTGTTAACTGTGGTAACTAACCCGTTCCATGTTGTTAACTGTGGTAACTAACCCGTTCCATGTTGTTAACTGTGGTAACTAACCCGTTCCATGTTGTTAACTGTGGTAACTAACCCGTTCCATATTGTTAACTGTGGTAACTAACCCGTTCCATATTGTTAACTGTGGTAACTAACCCGTTCCATGTTGCTCACTGTGGTAACTAACCTGTTCCATGTTGTTAACTGTGGTAACTAACCCGTTCCATGTTGCTCACTGTGGTAACTAACCCGTTCCATGTTGTTAACTGTGGTAACTAACCCGTTCCATGTTGTTAACTGTGGTAACTAACCCATTTCCTGTTGTTAACTGTGGTAACTAACCCGTTCCATGTTGTTAACTGTGGTAACTAACCCGTTCCATGTTGCTCACTGTGGTCACTAACCCGTTCCATGTTGTTAACTGTGGTAACTAACCCGTTCCATGTTGCTCACTGTGGTAACTAACCCGTTCCATGTTGTTAACTGTGGTAACTAACCCGTTCCATGTTGTTAACTGTGGTAACTAACCCGTTCCATGTTGTTAACTGTGGTAACTAACCCGTTCCATGTTGTTAACTGTGGTAACTAACCCGTTCCATGTTGTTAACTGTGGTAACTAACCCGTTCCATATTGCTCACTGTGGTCACTAACCCATTTCATGTTGTTAACTGTGGTAACTAACCCGTTCCATGTTGCTCACTGTGGTAACTAACCCGTTCCATGTTGTTAACTGTGGTAACTAACCCGTTCCATATTGCTCACTGTGGTCACTAACCCATTTCATGTTGTTAACTGTGGTAACTAACCCGTTCCATGTTGTTAACTGTGGTAACTAACCCGTTCCATATTGCTTACTGTGGTCACTAACCCATTTCATGTTGTTAACTGTGGTAACTAACCCGTTCCATGTTGTTAACTGTGGTAACTAACCCGTTCCATATTGCTCACTGTGGTCACTAACCCATTTCATGTTGTTAACTGTGGTAACTAACCCGTTCCATGTTGCTCACTGTGGTCACTAACCCATTTCCTGTTGTTAACTGTGGTAACTAACCCGTTCCATGTTGCTCACTGTGGTCACTAACCCGTTCCATGTTGTTAACTGTGGTAACTAACCCGTTCCATATTGCTCACTGTGGTCACTAACCCATTTCATGTTGTTAACTGTGGTAACTAACCCATTTCGTGTTGTTAACTGTGGTAACTAACCCATGTCATGTTGTTAACTGTGGTAACTAACCCATTTCCTGTTGTTAACTGTGGTAACTAACCCATTTCCTGTTGTTAACTGTGGTCATTAAGCCATTTCCTGTTGTTAACTGTGGTCACTAACCCATTTCCTGTTGTTAACTGTGGTAGCTAACCCATTTCCTGTTGTTAACTGTGGTCACTAACCCATTTCCTGTTGTTAACTGTGGTAACTAACCCATTTCCTGTTGTTAACTGTGGTCACTAACCCATTTCCTGTTGTTAACTGTGGTAACTAACCCATTTCCTGTTGTTAACTGTGGTAACTAACCCATTTCCTGTTGTTAACTGTGGTCACTAACCCATTTCCTGTTGTTAACTGTGGTCACTAACCCATTTCCTGGGTCTCGTTATATTGAACACAGAAAGACCTGTGTGGTGCTCTCTGTCTCTGTTAATAATGTTCCCTCTCATCTTCAGATGAGGTGGTCAAGTTTGGACACATGCAAACCCCCACAACACTTCCAGCTGACCCTCACAGATAGATGACCCTCACAGATAGTCGACCCTCACAGATGATTGACCCTCACAGACAGATGGCCCTCACAGATAGATGACCCTCACAGGTAGATGACCCGCACATATAGATGACCCTCACAGATATATGACCCTCACAGCTAGATGGCCCTCACAGATAGATGGCCCTCACTGGTAGATGGCCCTCACAGGTAGATGACCCTCACAGATAGATGGCCCTCTCAGGTAGATGACCCTCACAGATAGATGACCTTCACAGGTAGATGACACTCACAGATAGATGACCCTCACAGATGATTGGCCCTCACAGATGATTGACCCTCACAGATAGTTGGCCCTCACAGATAGATGACCCTCACAGATAGATTACCCGCACAGATAGATGACCCTCACAGATAGATGACCCTCACAGCTAGATGACCCTCACAGATAGATGGCCCTCACAGGTAGATGACCCTCACAGATAGAAGACCTTCACAGGTAGATGACACTCACAGATAGATGACCCTCACAGATATATGACCCTCACAGGTAGATGACCCTCACAGATAGATGACCCTCACAGATAAATGACCCTCACAGATAAATGACCCTCACAGGTATATGGCCCTCACAGGTATATGGCCCTCACAGATAGATGGCCCTCACAGATAGATGACCCTCACAGATATATGACACTCACAGGTAGATGACACTCACAGGTAGATGACACTCACAGATAGATGACCCTCACAGATATATGACCCTCAAAGGTAGACGACCCTCACAGGTAGACGACCCTCACAGGTAGACGACCCTCACAGATGATTGACACTCACAGACTGTATAATTAATCTGGAACCCTGTCAACTTTGGTTTCTCTCTGTCCACTGTCATGTACTAGACTGGAGTGTGAGGGGCTGTCATGTACTAGACTGGAGTGTGAGGGGCTGTCATGTACTAGACTGGAGTGTGAGGGGCAGGGCTGTCATGTACTAGACTGGAGTGTGAGGGGCAGGGCTGTCATGTACTAGACTGGAGTGTGAGGGGCAGGGCTGTCATGTACTAGACTGGAGTGTGAGGGGCAGGGCTGTCATGTACTAGACTGGAGTGTGAGGGGCTGTCATGTACTAGACTGGAGTGTGATGGGCAGGGCTGTCATGCACTAGACTGGAGTGTGAGGGGCAGGACTGTCATGTACTAGACTGGAGTGTGAGGGGCTGTCATGTACTAGACTGGAGTGTGAGGGGCTGTCATGTACTAGACTGGAGTGTGAGGGGCAGGACTGTCATGTACTAGACTGGAGTGTGAGGGGCAGGACTGTCATGTACTAGACTGGAGTGTGAGGGGCAGGACTGTCATGCACTAGACTGGAGTGTGAGGGGCAGGACTGTCATGTACTAGACTGGAGTATGAGGGGCTGTCATGTACTAGACTGGAGTGTGAGGGGCAGGACTGTCATGTACTAGACTGGAGTGTGAGGGGCAGGACTGTCATGTACTAGACTAGAGTGTGAGGGGCTGTCATGTACTAGACTGGAGTGTGAGGGGCAGGACTGTCATGTACTAGACTGGAGTGTGAGGGGCAGGACTGTCATGTACTAGACTGGAGTGTGAGGGGCAGGACTGTCATGTACTAGACTAGAGTGTGAGGGGCTGTCATGTACTAGACTGGAGTGTGAGGGGCAGGACTGTCATGTACTAGACTGGAGTGTGAGGGGCAGGACTGTCATGTACTAGACTGGAGTGTGAGGGGCAGGACTGTCATGTACTAGACTAGAGTGTGAGGGGCTGTCATGTACTAGACTGGAGTGTGAGGCGCAGGGCTGTCATGTACTAGACTGGAGTGTGAGGGGCAGGACTGTCATGTACTAGACTGGAGTGTGAGGGGCAGGGCTGTCATGTACTAGACTGGAGTGTGAGGGGCAGGACTGTCATGTACTAGACTGGAGTGTGAGGGGCAGGGCTGTCATGTACTAGACTGGAGTGTGAGGGGCTGTCATGTACTAGACTGGAGTGTGAGGGGCTGTCATGTACTAGACTGGAGTGTGAGGGGCTGTCATGTACTAGACTGGAGTGTGAGGGGCTGTCATGTACTAGACTGGAGTGTGAGGGGCTGTCATGTACTAGACTGGAGTGTGAGGGGCTGTCATGTACTAGACTGGAGTGTGAGGGGCTGTCATGTACTAGACTGGAGTGTGAGGGGCTGTCATGTACTAGACTGGAGTGTGAGGGGCAGGGCAGGGCTGAGAAGTTAAAAGGGTCAGTAGAAAGACACAGTTGAGAGTTGAGGAACTCCTACCTCCTGTCCCAGTGCAGCTGGGTGGAGAAGCTGAAATGTCTGGGCAGAGGGTGGTGGGTGGTGCTGACTGGAATGGATGAGTACCGTACAGTGTGCTGAACTTTTAGCTAAGGACAGCATCCACTCAAGATGAATAATGGAGAGGTGTTATTGTGAATACATGACTGGTGACTGTGGCTGGGTTCAGCCATGCATCTGGGTCCTCTACTACCCCAGCAGGGTGTCCACCACCTGGCAGCGCCTGAGAGCTCTCTTCTCTCACGTTGCTTACTGCTTACAAACTCTCTCGCTCTCTCTCACACACACACACACACACTTTCGCGCAGGCGCGCACACACACACACACACACACACACACACGGTATACACACGGTACACACACTGTCCTGTTCCGGCTCTCTCACAGTGCTCTCAACCCTTCAGCGTACTCTGTGTCTGCAGTGTGTAAGAGAATGCTCTGATTTTCCCCCTTTACAGCCTCATTAGAATACAAAAGGCCTCCCTCTTATTGGACTTAAGCCATGTAACTTCTGACCATTTGAAAACACTTGATAATTATTTTATTTATTTTAAAGAGAGGTGTCCCATTCTGACAGCCTGAGCCGTAGGGAATATCTGTGGATCAAGTGGCTTGATAAATGGTTGAAACAGCCTGTCCATGTAGGAAATCATATTTCCAATCAAACCAAGCTTGAGAAATATTTTATAGCAAACTGATCTGGAATACCAGTCCTTAATAATCCCCATTATTAAGGGAATTCTCAACCGGCTGGTAGAGCATATTATGACAATGGATTTAGAGGTGGATATGAAAGAAATATTTACGGTCAATTCCCCCCAGCCCTCCTGCATCAATTAACATAATTTGAGTCCTTTTTTGGGGGGGGGGGGGGGGGGGGCTGCTGTTCACTTTTGTGGCAATCATAACTTTACCCATTCAGAGGGTTGTAAAAACACTCAAACTCAGTCACCAAAGATATGGGATAAAAGGGAGCAATTTTAGTTAAAGAGGGACAAATATTGTACCATTCCAGGAATATAAAAATAGCTAATGTGCTCAACCAGGCTGTTTGATATGTCAGTAAAAACAAAGCAAGGTGAATATGACAATGTGCAATATTATTAGGTAACATAAAGTGGTTTAACCACATTTCAGGACCCATAGGATCAATTAATCAATATTCAGACTTAAAGTCATCTATAATATTAGGCCTATAATAGTCATTAAACAAGGGACATTGCACTATACATCACCTGAAAACGCATTCACTTCAATGTAGTTGAATATTCATGTTTGGACATTACAAAAGTACCACAATTTGTTCAAATTTGAACACCAGTCCTCATTTACCAATACTTACCTACCTAAACAAGTCATTGAAGCAGACCTAAACATATTTTTGAGATGAGTAAAAATGTAAATGCTTGGCCGATACAAATTGCCTTTCGAAAAAGGCATTGCTTTATGGGCGGCAGGGTAGCCTAGCGGTTAGAGCGTTGGGCTAGTAACCGAAAGTTCAAATCCCCGAGCTGACAAGGTACAAATCTGTCGTTCTGCCCCTGAACAAGGCAGTTAACCCACTGTTCCTAGGCCGTCATTGTAAATAAGAATTTGTTTAACTGACTTGCCTAGTTAAATAAAAAAAAAGGTTAAATGTAAGTCGCTCTGGATAAGAGCGTCTGCTAAATGACTTAAATGTAAATGTAATTGCTGATAGGACCCTATTGTGAATTCTTAACTGCGTGCTAGAGATCTGTTATTTCCTAAATTAACATCAAGTTGAAACATTTTTTAGTGGGGGGAAGTTCTTATTTGCATGGTTAGTAAAAGGATTTTTTTTTTTTTTTTAACTTGTTTTTCCGGAAGGGTCAGTTATTAAAGGGTTTAAGACTACATTTGACCTTACAATTACGCTAATTCATCTTTAAACGGGATATCCTTTCAAAACGTTTTGGTAGAATAAAATGTGGACATTTGCCCTCCGACTGGCTACACACTGGTTGAATCAACGTCGTTTCCTCCCAACGAGGAATAGACATTGAATTCATGTCTGTGTAGGATATTTATAAGAAAACAACGTTGATTATAAGAAAAAAAGTTAGAAATTGAGATATCCATAATAAAAGTTTATTTTTCAAAGTAAACATAGTACATTCATTTGTTCTTACCTAAATAAATTCCATCCATATGTGCACATTTTTTCTTGGTCGTGTTTAGGTCCACATAAAAGAGAATCACGGGATGTCCGAAACTCTCTCCGGGACTCGGATCCAACACCAACACGGCATCATGCGCAGTCGATCCCGGGAAGAAATCCTGACGTCTTCTACTGTCCTCCAGTACCGAACTCATACCGTAACCGCCCTGCTTCGGCGGTAGCATCCCTGAAGAATAGGAATCTGGGAGAATGGCGAGTACCTTCTCGGAGTTTGGCTCGGAAACGTACACGGCCACTCCGCTGAGCTGAAGATGGGACAGCCGCTTGCATTCGCCCTCAGACAGAGACACCCTGCGGCACAGGTTTAACTTCAGGTACTGGAACCCGGTCTTCACCCACCGATCCAAGCGGCCAAACTTCACCTGGGAGCCGCGGGAGTCACCCAGGAATAGAACCAAGATCAAAAGAGACACGCGCATCCACTTGAGCCTCATGGTTTTGTTGGAGAAAAGATTTGCCATTACGCGCGTGCCAATTTATTTATTCCACTTATTATTATTATATATATATATTTTAAAATAAACTCTCTCAATTTATAGGCTACCACTTTCCAAAACTTTAATGTAGGCTACACGTTTATTTTGGGAACATTAACTCCCTGTAGACGCTTACTCGACGGCTCCCAACTGTCTTATCAAATGTGTGAGATGCAGCTCCCTACATTAAATGAGGACTTCAAAGGTTCTCAGAGCGGCGGCCTGATGGAGAGTACTGTGCAACAGTAACTCCATCCCACAGGCTCTGACATGCCAGTAAACAAAGGGGGAGAGGGGGAGTTAGAGAGAGAGAGAGAGAGAGAGAGGGCTCTAAAGGAACCCGATGCAGCATAAGGATGAGGATAAGAGGCTACCTGGCGGGGCAGGAAGAGCGCAGCATGTGTGTTCGCTGACGCACGGCGCGTCGACTTTTGTTCCAAAGAATGCTGAGCCGGCGTCAATACTGGAAAGGGTGATTCACATAAAAAAATATATATATAGTCCTATTGATTATGAAATAAACCAATATGCTTTTTAAACAATATTTACTGTATCTTTAAAATGAATACTTTATGTCTGTATGTTTTCCACAGGTTGTTCCCTGGGAAGACATCAACAAATAAAATGTTATTTGTCACATACCCCGAATACAACAGGTGTAAACCTTACAGTGAAATGCTTACTTACAAGCTCTTAACCAACAATGCAGTTTTAAGAAATTCCCTAAAAAAGTAAGAGATAAGAATAACAAATAATTAAAGAGCAGGGCTATATACAGGGAATACCGGTACAAAGTCAATGTGTCAGTGTGCGGGGGCACCGGTGTCGAGGTAATTGAGGTAATTATGTACATGTAGGTATAATTATTAAAGTGGCTATGCATAGATAATAACAGAGAGTAGGAGCAGTGTGTGTGTGTGTGGAGGGGGGGGGGGGGCAATGCAAATAGTCTGGGTAGCCATTTGATTAGATGTTCAGGAGTCTTATGACTTGAGGGTAGAAGCTGTTTAGAAGCCTCTTGGACCTAGACTTGGCGCTCCGGTACCGCTTGCTGTGCGGCAGCAGAGAGAACAGGCTATGACTAGGGTGGTCGGAGCCTTTGACAATTTTAGGGCCTTCCTCTGACACCGCCTGGTATAGAGGTCCTGGATGGCAAGATGCTTGGCCCCGGTGATGTACTGGGCCGTACGCACTACCCTCTGTAGTAGCTTGCGGTCGGAGGCCGAGCAGTTGCCATACCAGGCAGTGATGCAATCTGTCAGGATGCTCTCGATGGTGCAGCTGTAACACCTTTTGAGTGTCTGAGGACCAATGCCAAGTCTTTTTAGTCTCCTGAGGGGTAAATAGGTTTTGTTGTGCCCTCTTCATGACTGTCTTGGTGTGCTTGGACCATGTTAGTTTGTTGGTGATGTGGACGCCAAGGAACTTGAAGCTCTCAACCTGCTCCACTACAGCCCCGTCGATGAGAGTGGGGGCGTGCTTGGTCCTCCTTTTCCTGTAGTCCACAATCATCTCATTTGTCTTGATCACATTGAGGGAGAGGTTGTTGTCTTTGTACCACACTGCCAGGTCTCTGACCTCCTCCCTATAGGCTGTCTCGTCGTTGTCGTTGATCAGGCCTACCACTGTTGTGTCATCAGCAAACTTAATGATGGTGTTGGAGGCGTGCCTGGCCATGCAGTCATGAGTGAACAGGGAGTACAGGAGGGGACTGAGCACGCACCCCTGAGGGCCCCCCCTCAGAGTGGCGGATATGTTGTTACCTACTCTTACCACCTGGGGGCGGCCCGTCAGGAAGTCTAGGATCCAGTTGCAGAGGGAGGTGTTTAGTCCCAGGGTCCTTAGCTTAGTGAAGAGCTTTGAGGGCACTATGGTGTTGAACGCTGAGCTATAGTCAATGAATAGCATTCTCACATAGGTGTTCCTTTTGTCCAGGTGGGGAAGGGCAGTGTGGAGTGCAATAGAGACTGCATCATCTGTGGATCTGTTGATGCGGTATGCAAATTGGAGTGGGTCTAGGTTTTCTGGGATAATGGTGTTGATGTGAGCCAAGCCCAGCCTTTCAAAGCACTTCATGGCTACAAACGTAAGTGCTACGGGTCGGTAGTCATTTAGGCAGGTTGCCTTAGTGTTCTTGGGCAAATGGACTATGGTGGTCTGCTTAAAACATGTTGGCATCACAGACTCAGACAGGGAGAGGTTGAAAATGTCAGTTTAGACACTTGCCAGTTGGTCACAGCATGCTCGGAGTACACGTCCTGGTAATCCATCTGGCCCTTCGGCCTTGTGAATGTTGACCTGTTTAAAGGTCTTACTCACATTGGCTGCGGAGAGCATGATCACACAGTCATCCGGAACAGCTGGTGCTCTCATGCATGTTTCAGTGTTACTTGCCTTGAAGCGAGCAAGCTTTATTTATTTATTTAGCTTGTCTGGTAGGCTCGTGTCACTGGGCAGCTCTCGGCTGTGCTTCCCGTTGTAGTCTGTAATAGTTTGCAAGCCCTGCCACATCCGACGAACGTCGCAGCCGGTGTAGTACGATTCAATCTTAGTCCTGTATTGACGCTCTTTGCCTGTTTGATGGTTTATCATGCAAAGTTGCAGATGCTCCATTCCCTAAAGAGGCAGTCAATTGTTGCCACATCCATTTTTTTTGTTTGTTGACTAAATTGAATTAATGATATGCACCCGTTGATTCTCGAAGAATATAACTTACGAGCTTCAACTGTCAGAGCACCATCAAAACCCAAAATATACTTACTCTGATGTTTGTAAACAGAATAAATGTAAACAAACACGGTATAGCCTCATAACAGGGTTAATGCTATCATTTGAAAATAACGGGTGGTCAGTTCTGACATGCATTGCTCCGTCTATGAATTTGAGAGCGATTACAATGATCAAGTCCCATCCCTTAGACTTTTACCGAAACGGGCAGCCTGTTATTGCTTTTTGGGGGCAGCCTGTTATTGTTTTTGGGGGCAGCCTGTTATTGTTTTTTGGGGGCAGCCTGTTATTGTTTTTTTGGGGCAGCCTGTTATTGTTTTTTGGGGCAGCCTGTTATTGTTTTTTGGGGCAGCCTGTTATTGTTTTTTGGGGCAGCCTGTTATTGCTTTTTGGGGGCAGCCTGTTATTGTTTTTTGGGGCAGCCTGTTATTGTTTTTTGGGGGCAGCCTGTTATTGTTTTTTGGGGGCAGCCTGTTATTGTTTTTTGGGGCAGCCTGTTATTGTTTTTTGGGGGCAGCCTGTTATTGTTTTTTGGGGGCAGCCTGTTATTGTTTTTTGGGGGCAGCCTGTTATTGGGGCAGCCTGTTATTTTGGGGCAGCCTGTTATTGGGGCAGCCTGTTATTTTGGGGCAGCCTGTTATTTTTTTGGGGGCAGCCTGTTATTGTTTTTTGGGGGCAGCCTGTTATTGTTTTTTGGGGGCAGCCTGTTATTGTTTTTCGGGGCAGCCTGTTATTGTTTTTTGGGGGCAGCCTGTTATTGTTTTTTGGGGCAGCCTGTTATTGTTTTTTGGGGCAGCCCGTTATTGTTTTTGTTTACCGTTTTACCGAAACAGGGGCAGTATGCTTTGTTATTGTTTTAACTTCAACTTTAACCCCTTCGACTCCGATACGTAGTTGTTGCATTGCTTATAACTGAGTTATTCCACCGTTCACGTAGCTCTGAACTCGGCCCATAACCCAATGCCTAAAGCCACAAAATGGCTGTCTCAGTCCAGCTCTGTGTACTACCAGGTGTATCCTGTACATACACCTAATACACCTTGAAACCACAGCAATATATTTAGAGTTTTAATGTTTCTATTGTTCCTAATTGTAGACATTTCAGTTACGTATCATTGTTTAAACATTCTCCATGTTGTGTCAATGAGGAGATAACAATGGCTGCCATAGACGGTTGAAGTGTGATGTAAATGCATGGTAACATAGAAACTGCATAGGTCTTTACTCTCTAAATGACATGGCTCTGTTTGAAGCTAGTGCCATCTAGTGGCTATGGGTAAACCGACAACACACTCCAACCGCATCAAATATTCAGTTCATTCAGTGTCCACTAAGGGTTAAAAGAGAACAGCTGACTGGATGCTGACCTGGCACAGTGTCCACTAAGGGTTAAAAGAGAACAGCTGACTGGACGCTGACCTGGCACAGTGACCACAGCTTGAGTTATAGGCTATATATATATATATATATATATATATATATATATATGTATTTTGCCTACACATGCCCTGATTGTAATAATTCACCAGCCACGTATTATTCATATGCTTCAACTAGCAGAAGGGAAGTATGACAGTATTTGTTGTGTGATGGTCTCTTCTATGCCTCCCATAAAGCTAAAGTCCTAGTTGTGTCCGTTGGGTGACCTTGCAACGTTTGTTTAAACAGGGTAGGTCAGCCATAATGTGTTTTTCAGCCCTCTATGCCTGTACTTTGTGAGGGCACTTCACCTGCCATTTTGAGTATCCTGAAGTGTTACCTGCTGGGCACAGACAGAAGTTAAAAACTTCTTAGGGCTAAGACCCTTTTTTCTCCACTTCCTGTCTGAATGACGTGCCCAAAGTAAACTGCCTGTTGCTCAGGCCCTGAAGCCAGGATATGCATATAATTGGTACCATTGGAAAGAAAACACAATAGATATGGTAGGAGAAAATCCAAAGAAAAACCAACCAGAATGTTTTTGAGAGAGAGACTATCCTCTTAGAATGGCAAGTAAAATGTCATATTAAAAATTAGCTCCCTGGATGCACCTACTAATGCTTCCACAGGGTGTCAGCAGTCTATGTTCAAGGTTTCAGGTGTGTAAGCCCTCAAAAACGAATAAGAAATATCAGTTTTAGTACAGGGAAATTCATGTTTGCGTGTGCCATAAAGACAGGACGCACCTGCTAAAATCGGTTTCCTATTGAACATACTTATTTCCGTAAGAAATATTAGTTTGATTACATTTCAGGGTGTCTGAGGAGTAAATAGAAACGTATTTGACTTGTTGAAACAAAGTTTAGGGGTAGATATAACAGGAGAAATACACCAGATATAACAGGGAGAAATACACCAAATATAACAGGGAGAAATACACCAGATATAACAGGAGAAATACACCAGATATAACAGACTAGCCCCCCAGCACATAGACTATTGCAGCATTAATACTGGAAGCTGAGACAGGGGTGGGTCGGGGGACACTGTGGCCCCGTCCGACGATACCCCCAGACAGGGCCAACCAGGCTGGATATAACCCCACCCACTTTGCCAAAGCACAGCCCCCACAACAACAAAAGGGACATCAACTGACCACTAACTTACTATCCTGAGACATGGCCGAGTATAGCCCACAGAGATCTCCCCCTCCAAACAAGGCAGAGGACAGGAAGGATGGGAGAGCGCGAGCGAGCTAGTGACTCAGCCCCCTGTCAAAGGGTCAGAGAATCCCAGTGGAGAGAGGGGGGAACCGGCCAAGCAGAGACAGCAAGGGCGGTTCGTGGCTCCAGTGCCTTGCCGTTCACCTTCGCACCCCTGAGCCAGACTCAATCGTAGGACCTACTGAAGAGATGAGTCTTCAGTAAAGACTTAAAGGTTTTGGTAATAGTGTTTGTGTAATGGGTATTGTTAACAGTCTTTGACGATTATACTGCAGCAGCCTATGGAAGTCTATGATGACTAATTATACTGCAGCAGCCTATGGAAGTCTATGATGACTAATTATACTGCAGCAGCCTATGGAAGTCTATGATGACTAATTATACTGCAGCAGCCTATGGAAGTCTATGATGACTAATTATACTGCAGCAGCCTATGGAAGTCTATGATGACTAATTATACTGCAGCAGCCTATGGAAGTCTATGATGACAGATCACCAGGCAACCAGAGACAGAGCAGTGTGTGTATCAATTGTTACAGTAGTGGCATTACAAGCAACACCCCAAATTGCACCCTATTCCCTATATAGTGCACTCCTTTTGACCAGAGCCCTATGGGCCGTGGCACCCTATTCCCTATTTATAGTGCACTCTTTTTGACCAGAGCCTATGGGCCGTGGCACACTAAATCCCTATATAGTGCACTCCTTTTGACCAGAGCCCTATGTGCCGTAGCACCCTATTCCCTATTATAGTGCACTCTTTTTGACCAGAGCCTATGGGCCGTGGCACACTAAATCCCTATATAGTGCACTCCTTTTGACCAGAGCCCTATGGGCCGTGGCACCCTATTCCCTATTTATAGTGCACTCTTTTTGACCAGAGCCTATGGGCCGTGGCACACTAAATCCCTATATAGTGCACTCCTTTTGACCAGAGCCCTATGGGCCGTAGCACCCTATTCCCTATTATAGTGCACTCTTTTTGACCAGAGCCCTATGGGCCGTGGCACACTAAATCCCTATATAGTGCACTCCTTTTGACCAGAGCCCTATGGGCCGTGGCACCCTATTCCCTATTATAGTGCACTATTTTTGACCAGAGCCCTATGGGCCGTGGCACACTAAATCCCTATATAGTGCACTCCTTTTGACCAGAGCCCTATGGGCCGTGGCACCCTATTCCCTATTATAGTGCACTATTTTTGACCAGAGCCCTATGGGCCGTGGCACACTAAATCCCAATATAGTGCACTCCTTTTGACCAGAGCCTATGGACCGTGGCACCCTAAATCCCTATTATAGTGCACTCCTTTTGACCAGAGCCCTATGGACCGTGGCACCCTATTCCCTATTATAGTGCACTCCTTTTGACCAGAGCCCTATGGGTAGTGTACTAAATAAGGAACCATTTGGGACAAAGCCTCGGAGTGGCCTACTATCAGTGTGAATTGCAGGTGGTTTGTCAATATGCATATTTAATCGTGACTTGAAAGCGAGATGATGGAGGTGAGCTTCGTTACGTGGTTCTGTTGTAAAGGAGAGTCTCCAATGACTAGGGGGGATATAGGTATTGTTTTGATGAGGAGCTGAGAGCTCTCCAAGTATGACACTAAGCCTTGACTATGTTCCAGGAAACTAGAGAAGAAAGTCTACTTTTGTTTTGCTATTGTTTGTGTGCAGACGTGCTTGTAGGTCAGGCATGTAAAACTTACAACGTATTCGGGCCTACTACACAATTTTGCCATAGGCGGCAGGTATAGTAGGTAGGGTGGCAGTTAGCCTAGCGGTTAGCGCGTCGGGCCAGCAACCTGAAAGGTCGCAGGTTTGAATACCCGAGCTAACAAGGTGGAAAATCTGTTGATTTAAAATGTTTTACTCTTATTTTACCAGGTAAAGTTGACTGAGAACACATTCTCATTTACAGCAATGACCTGGGGAATAGTTACAGGGGAGAGGAGGGGGGGGTGAATGAGCCAATTGTAAGCTGGGGATGATTAGGTGACCGTGATGGTATGAGGGCCAGATTGGGAATTTAGCCAGGACACCGGGGTTAACACCCCTACTCCTACGATAAGTGCCATGGGATCTTTAATGACCTCAGAGAGTCAGGACACCCGTTTAACGTCCCATCCGAAAGACGGCACCCTACACAGGGCAATGTCCCCAATCACTGCCCTGGGGAATTTAGATATTTTTTTAGACCAGAGGAAAAAGTGCCTCCTACTGGCCCTCCAACACCACTTCCAGCAGCATCTGGTCTCCCATCCAGGGACTGACCAGGACCAACCCTGCTTCGTTTCAGAAGAAAGCCAGCAGTGTGATGCAGGGTGGTAGCATAACATTGCCCTTTAGCAATGCACTTAACCCTGATTTGCTCCTGCGGTGTCGTACTACTGTGGCTGAACTTGTAAAACAACACATTTCACTGAATCTATTTGGTGTATGTGACAATAAAACAAAACGCACACCCAACCACTATGGCTTTGTGCCTATTGATTCAAATGATGCTCACGCATTTGTCATTTCTTGAGTATGTACCATTGCCTACATGGAAATTAAGAGCTATTTGCATGTGAAACTGTATAGGATCACCAAGGTAAAATTAGTTTTATATTGGATTTTCGGTGGATACTCGGGTTTTCTCTAGTCAATAGATATTGACTAAAGCATGCCATGACTATGAAGATGGTTTATTCTGAATCAGGGATGGATAGAGAGCAATATACAATTTTTTTGTTGTTGTTGTTGAAACTGGATTTTGCTCTATCCTCCCCTGATTTAGAATATACCATCTTCATAACTCATGGCAGGCTTGAGTCAATAGCTATTGATTATTGCAAGCAAAAAAATATATATATATCTAAATGTCAACAAACTAATACAGATCTAATGTTACGGTAAATAATATGTCTAAACTCAAATATAATGATAGAATAAAACATATATATAACAAAAACAAATGTACAAGAAAGGTATAACATTCATGAAGTGCATTGTAAACAATGGTAAAATGATGTCACATAAACCAAATCAAACTTTATTAGTCACATATGCCGAATACAAGTGTAGACCGTGAAATATATCTTCTGTTTCCAGAAGGTGTTAAAGTTATCAATACAAGTGACTCCAGCAGAGCTACAGTAGCCTTTTAGCCAGATGTGTAATGCCAGCAGTCTGCTGAATCTTTCACACCCGCGGCCCAACGATGGCACTGGACCTGAAATGATTGGCCATTTTTTTTAAGTATTTTTTATGCTAAAATAATTTCTTTAATAAAATCAATTTTCAGATGTTCCAATGAGTTGGTTATCATTTTGTACTGACCATACGTCTATAATAGACATAAAGGTTGCTAAGGTACTGTATTCATGTTTCAATAAAGGAGTGTATGTATTTGGCGCGAGCAAAGCGGTTTTATGAGCTGACTGAATGGAAGCTGATAATTTTTTTTTTTTTTTTTTACTGTTTTGGTCTCGGCTGGTCTTGCGAAGAAATTACGAGTCCTCACTGTCCGAGACTGAGGCAAGACCGAGTGCAAATGCATTCAACAATACGTGGTCTTGAGAAAGCAGTCACGAGTACTACAACACTGCTCACGAGCAACTTACAACAGTGTACGGAGGTGTATGGTCAATACAAAATGATAAACCAACTCATCACAGCGCTGTCAAAAAATTAGAAGAAACGATTATTTAAATAAGGAATTAAAGAATTTGTCTGTCTGCCACCCATTAAAAATCATAAATGGCTTATAATGATATGAGGCTTGACAGCAATAAGTATAAAAATCCGTTGGGAACAAGTATTTAATGTCTCAATACCTTGGCAGCAGGTCTACGAACTGACAAATAAAACAACAATCGACGCATCGATCCATTCGTTTCAATTTAAGTTTTTATATCAAATACTTTTTACAAAAAAAACGCTCAATATGTGGGGCATTGAACAGTCAGCCCTCTGCAGACTCTGCCAACGAAGAAATGGAATCAATAGATCAGTCAGCCCTCTGCAGACTCTGCCAACGAAGAAACGGAATCAATAGAACAGTCAGCCCTGTGCAGACTCTGCCAACGAAGAAACGGAATCAATAGAACAGTCAGCCCTGTGCAGACTCTGCCAACGAAGAAACGGAATCAATAGAACAGTCAGCCCTGTGCAGACTCTGCCAACGAAGAAACGGAATCAATAGAACAGTCAGCCCTGTGCAGACTCTGCCAACGAAGAAACGGAATCAATAGAACAGTCAGCCCTGTGCAGACTCTGCCAACGAAGAAACGGAATCAATAGAACAGTCAGCCCTGTGCAGACTCTGTAAAGAGGAAACGTAATCGATAGAAGACATTTTCTGGTACGGTCCATCGGTGGCTCGCTTTTGGAGTCAGATCCAGGAATGGTTATGTTATAATATCAGGGTTCAGATGGACCTGCAAACTGTATTGTTAGGGGAACTAAAAAAAACACAATCATTCATTGGAAAATGTCATTACGTTCTTGGGTAAAGTATTTATTTTTAGGGCAATATCGGTAGAAATATTACAAATGGGGAGGTTCAGGACCCTCGTCAGACATCATAGTAAATTGCAGGGATGTATTGCGAAAAGGAAATAGCAAGATATGGCATTATACTGGGAAAGACGGGTTAATCTGTGGACATCGGAGGGTTGGAGTTAAGATCAGAATGAATGGTGATTGGCCGCTGTGGCTGAAAATCCAACACAGGAAATTAGGAATACGTGTATAATTATTTAACTACAGGTACTGTAGATGTGAGCGAAATAGCTTTAAGTAGAAGTATTGTTGTTCGTTAGTTTACTCCAATTAGGGTAGGGATGGTAGGAGGGGCAAAAGCAAAGAAGAGAAAAATGACAACAATCAAAAAAGTTGTGGAGTCGTGGCATGCTTGGTTCAATAGCTATTGACGAGAGAAAACCGAATATCCAGTATGAAACTAATTTTACTTCGGTCATTGGATACAGTTTGTACAGGGTGGCGTCTTCACAAGCATGACTTGACAACTATCAGTAGAATATGTCTTGTTGATGTCAAATAAATAAGACAAGTTTTTAATAATACATTATGAAATGTAACTAATATAGACCCGTGTTTTGGGATCATTTCATTAATTGAAGTTGTGGAAATGTGTCAATACCGATCTGCCTCAGTTTGTGGTTGTTAGGAGGCAACGATGAAGGGTTAAGGGAACTTTAGCGCTGCGAGAGTACACTTTATTTGGGGGTGAAAAGCACAACCAACACCACCACTGCTGCTGTTGCGCCACGCATTGGGCCCAGGTAAATGTAAACATTTGATATGTTGTAACCATGTACGATATAGTGAGTATTTAACTAGCTAGTAAAAGCTAGAGGCCTCTGAAATTCGTTGAAAGGTTTCTCCTCCGGGGTTGTTAGTTAGTTTAGATTTTTTTGCGGGGGGGGGTCGTCCACGGAGTATATACTGTAATGAAACAGGAGGTCCGGCGCGCTATCGACTGTGCCGCAAAAGCATGCTCAAGCGGCAGAGTCGATTTCCGCGCTTATAAACACAGGGTCGTTACAATACTGTAAATGTTGTCCATATTTCACAACTAAGTTAGCTAACAGAGCGTTGCTAGGCCCGGTTTAAAACGTACTTCAGGACTCCGTTTGAGCGGAATTTCTAGTCAGTTAACGTGACCGATTTGACCTTTTCCATTATAATGTAATCTTGAGGCCGTCATTGTAAATAAGAATTTTCTCTTAACTGACTTGCCTAGTTAAAGGTTAAAACACCTTGACGGTATTCCCCGATAGCTAACGAAGGCTAACTAGGCTACCAAGTATTGACAGCCAGCTTCATGTTGAAACCACATGGCTGCTTACCGGCTCGCTAGCTGGCAACCGGCTATTTATAAGCTACGGTCACTGTGCAATTAAAAGTGCTGATACACCCGGAGACGTGATACTTGTCAACTGGCTAGTTTATTGCTAAGCTTACGTTACCGGTATTAACCAACTCTCTGGTTACACTGACTGTCAATTAACTTTACTTAGCTAGCTACCATGATGGCTAACTGAACGAGAATTGCTAACCTTTCATCAAGCTAGATATTATGCAGCGTTCATGTCATGTCGGAAACTCGGGGCCACCGAGTTAAAGGGAACGTGTTATTTGCGTAAAGCTTACTATTGGTTGATTCTGATACACCCCAAGTGGGGGAACTCGAAAATCATGCCACATTCACGTCATGTTGGAAATGACATTGACGCAGCTTTACAGTTTCATGTTGTCATCAACCACGTGTGTCAACTTTGGTGATTCTGGTTTTTAATTTCATAAATTGATTTGTTTGTTGCATGGTAATCCCCTAACTCCCTCAATTCCTGGATAAATCCATGCCAGGAGGGTGTGAGATGGCTCTTGATGTCTTTTAATTTGAGCTGAAGACTAGTTGAAAACACGGGCCTCCTGCTCCCGGTCATCAACCCTCATTATTCGAGCCAAGTCTACAGTGTTTCATACGGCTAACAGTCACACTAGTCCCCCTTAGCCCCAGAGAGAAGCCTCTTCAGTACTCTTGTCAGTGTCTCCCGGGGTTGCCAGTGACTCTATAGGCCAGCTGAATGTGAGGGTGGATCAGACTCAGAAGAACCAGCTTCATAGTGCCTCAGGGAAACCCCTCTACAATGTGCCTTCAACCTTTCTGTGTCTGCAGCCACTAAACTAGCTAACAAGCCACAGTGTCCTGGTAGCTCTGACGTTATCTCATACGGACATAACCCTGCTATGTTGGAGCCAACCGTTTCACAGTTACAGGAACGGTTCCTGGCCCCGCAAAAGAGCCTTGTCACTCCAGCCTGTTCCCTGTCCCACGTGTCCATCTCCACCAAAGGCAGAACGCATCTTAAACTCAGCGTCACAGCCTGCTGAAAGCACCACCACCAGCATGCCCACCAACCAGTCAGTCTCCTGGACCAGTGGCAAGCTGAGAGACAATAACGAAGGGTTTATGAGGCCCACTATGGGTAAAGTGCCTTCCCGTCCCAGACAAGAGACTACCCAGACAAGAGACTCAGCAATACCTTTGTCCCCCCTGACCCAGTCAGATTCCTATTGCCGTGGGGGGGACAATGTGGACGGTAAAACACAGGCTATGTTCACACACACACCCCACCCCCCCAACACTGTTCCTTTTCAGGATAGGTCAGCCCACCACCTTGCTGTGGCACAGAATCAGATCTGGAAGCTTCAGGACCCATGTCAGTTTGAAAGCCTGGTGGCAGCAGAAATGGAGGGGGCGGACCACCCCCAGAGGCTGAGGTGTTGTCCTGTTGACCACGGAACTCCTGGAACTCCTCCTAACACACCGGCAGAGAGAATCAGGAAGTTCAACTCTGAGTTAGAGTTCACTGAGACTGTGAGGAAGCTGACACAGTCACGAGACGCGCTCGCCCCTCATCCCAGGAACGAGACTGTTAACGGAGTTACTACTGAACCCTCAGGGTCCAACATGGATCCAGTCAAGATGGACAAAATTGTGACTACTAGCTCTGTCTCAGTCATCCACAGCCTTGCTCCAGCCAAACCCTCTGTACCACTCTGCCTTACTAAGAGAGACCAGGAGACGGAGCCCTCTGTCTCTCCTGTGTCCATGGAAACCTCCGGTGCCTCCAGCCTCGACAGCAACACCACAACAACAAACAGTAGGAGCACAGCAGCCTCCATGGCACCTCTACCCCACGCAGGGATAACTCTAACCCAGTCCCCTACCCAGGCCAGTGCCACAGCTAGTTCTGGTGCAGGGATAACTCTAACCCAGTCCCCTACCCAGGCCAGTGCCACAGCTAGTTCTGGTGCAGGGATAACTCTAACCCAGTCCCCTACCCAGGCCAGTGCCACAGCTAGTTCTGGTGCAGGGATAACTCTAACCCAGTCCCCTACCCAGGCCAGTGCCACAGCTAGTTCTGGTGCAGGGATGACTCTAACCCAGTCCCCTACCCAGGCCAGTGCCACAGCTAGTTCTGGTGCAGGGATGACTCCAACCCAGTCCCCTACCCAGGCCAGTGCCACAGTTAGTTCTGGTGCAGGGATAACTCTAACCCAGTCCCCTACCCAGGCCAGTGCCACAGCTAGTTCTGGTGCAGGGATGACTCTAACCCAGTCCCCTACCCAGGCCAGTGCCACAGTTAGTTCTGGTGCAGGGATAACTCTAACCCAGTCCCCTACCCAGGCCAGTGCCACAGCTAGTTCTGGTGCAGGGATAACTCCAACCCAGTCCCCAACCCAGGCCAGTGCCACAGTTAGTTCTGGTGCAGGGATGACTCTAACCCAGTCCCCTACCCAGGCCAGTGCCACAGTTAGTTCTGGTGCAGGGATAACTCCAACCCAGTCCCCTACCCAGGCCAGTGCCACAGTTAGTTCTGGTGCAGGGATAACTCTAACCCAGTCCCCTACCCAGGCCAGTGCCACAGCTAGTTCTGGTGCAGGGATAACTCCAACCCAGTCCCCTACCCAGGCCAGTGCCACAGTTAGTTCTGGTGCAGGGATGACTCTAACCCAGTCCCCTAACCAGGCCAGTGCCACAGTTAGTTCTGGTGCAGGGATGACTCTAACCCAGTCCCCTACCCAGGCCAGTGCCACAGTTAGTTCTGGTGCTAGTTCCATCCCAGAGAACACTGAGGTGGGTTCTGAGTCGTGTTCAGGGTCTACTCAGAGTTGGAGGCCTTCTGTCACCTCGGTAACGACCCAGATATCTGCCTTACACCTGACCAAGGAGAGGAGTGTCCTGTCTCTACAGGGGGGGCACAGCAACAGCAACAGCCCCTCCCAATCCCTACCTGCCCTGGAAGAGGAACAGCAGGCTACTGAGTCACCTCAGCTCCCCAGGTCAGTGCTCTCTCACATTCCACAGGCGATGGTTAGACTAGATCATAGCATATTTTGAGCATTGGAAAAAGTGATATGTACACAATCCAGCTTAATTCCTCCTCCTGTCACCCGCTTTGACGTCTATAAATGTACTGGTGATCTACTTAAAGGAATACTTCTGGATGTTGGTAAAGAGGCCCTTTATTTACATCCCCAGGGTCAGGTGAACTCGTGGATACCATTTTTATGTCTCTGCGTTTGTAAGGAAGTTGCTAACAAGCGCCAGTGTGATTGCTAGCTAGCGCCAGTTTAATTGCTAGCTAGCGCCAGTGTAATTGCTAGCTAGCGCTAGTGTAATTGCTAACTAGCGCCAGTGTAATTGCTAGCTAGCGCCAGTGTAATTGCTAGCTAGCGCTAGTGTAATTGCTAGCTAGCCCTAGTGTAATTGCTAGCTAGCGCTAGTGTAATTGCTAACTAGCGCTAGTGTAATTGCTAACTAATGTAACGGATGTGAAATGGCTAGCTAGTTAGCGGGTACGCGCTAGTAGCGTTTCAATCAGTTACGTCACTTGCTCTGAAACCTAGAAGTAGTGTTGACCCTTGCTCTGCAAGGGCCGCGGCCTTTGTGGAGCGATGGGTAACGATGCTTCGTGGGTGACTGTTGTTGATGTGTGCAGAGGGTCCCTGGTTCGCGCCCGTGTCGGGGCGAGGGGACGGTTTAAATTTATACTGTTACACTAGCGCCAGTGTAATTGCTAGCTAGCGCTAGTGTAATTGCTAACTAGCGCTAGTGTAATTGCTAGCTAGCGCCAGTGTAATTGCTAGCTAGCGCCAGTGTAATTGCTAGCTAGCGCCAGTGTAATTGCTAGCTAGCGCCAGTGTAATTGCTAACTAGCGCCAGTGTAATTGCTAACTAGCGGTAGCGCAATGACTGGAAGCCTATGGGCTCTATTTCCGGCTGGCGTTAAGGCGGCGCTAGCGTCAAATGCATGTTAGTTTGCAATTTCGTCAAATATAGGTCTAGATTTTGTCATTTAACTTCTGTAAGCTATTTAATAAAGGACTAACATTAGAAGTGCAGTTGATTCCAAGGCAACACATAAAATACTGTAAATACACAGCTTGAAGCAACCACATATTTTGCCATGGAGCACGTTCTGATTGGCCGGTGAGGGGCCAAGCCTCGACACACCCACAACTTGTTTTTAATTCATCAAAATCCAGCCAGCCCCCCCCCCCAAACAAAAATATTTCTAACACGCCCCTGAACCTACAGCGTTACCGCCTGCGCTTAGATTGACCTTTGCGTTAGGTTTGATAAAAATAGAGCCTTATGGGTATCTGTTAGCATATACCCATAGACTTCTTCATCGTGCTAACACTAGTTAGCATTGGCTCGCTAACCTGCCACTCTTCAACTTCCTTCGTACTGGACACAGAGACGTACGAAAATGGTATCCACATGAGTTGATCTGACTCTGTGGAAGTAAATAAAAAAGGCTTCGTTGTCAACATCCCAGAAGTATCCCAGGAAGTAGATCACCTGTACATTTATTGTGTTTTGTCACATTTTTACAGAGGTCAAAGTGGCGGATTTGATAGGAGGAGGAGGAGGAATTATTAAACTCAATTATGTAAGCTAAGTTTAGGCTAAGTATAGGCTAAGTATAGGCTAAGTATAGGCTAAGTATAGTCTAAGTATAGGCTAAGTGTCCTGCTTTTGTATTATTTGTGTTTATCATGAGATTAACAGTATGTTGTGTCTGTCCATACGTTCTTCTGTGTTGTTTGTCCATGGGACTCAGTGAGGGATAGTAAAAAAATGCTTTACAGATTAACCTATCAGATGTCTAGTTTTGAGTTTTTTTTTTCTTCCTGTCTGTCCATACAGTCCAGAGAGTGTTGCCATGCAGGAGGATGGAGACGCAAGGGATGAAGAGTTTCCTGATGATGAGCTGGATGACTGCAGTGGTGGTGGTGATGGTGATGATGATGGTGAGGAAGATCCCTTTAACTAATCATTGAACCCCTCATCATCTAGACATTGTGAAAATGACACCACTTAATATGACTGCTGTAGCTAGGCTAATATAATGAATACTATATATCCTGTTTGTCCTCAGATGGGGCTGACTGCTGTAGCTAGGCTAATATAATGAATACTATATATCCTGTTTGTCCTCAGATGGGGCTGACTGCTGTAGCTAGGCTAATATAATGAATACTAGGCTAATATAATGAATACTATATATCCTGTTTGTTCTCAGACGGCTCTGACTGCTGTAGCTAGGCTAATATAATGAATCCTATATATCCTGTTTGTTCTCAGACGGCTGTGACTGCTGTAGCTAGGCTAATATAATGAATACTATATATCCTGTTTGTTCTCAGACGGCTCTGACTGCTGTAGCTAGGCTAATATAATGAATACTATATATCCTGTTTGTTCTCAGACGGCTCTGACTGCTGTAGCTAGGCTAATATAATGAATCCTATATATCCTGTTTGTTCTCAGACGGCTGTGACTGCTGTAGCTAGGCTAATATAATGAATACTAGACTAATATAATGAATACTATATATCCTGTTTGTCCTCAGATGGCTCTGACTGCTGTAGCTAGGCTAATATAATGAATACTAGGCTAATATAATGAATACTATATATCCTGTTTGTCCTCAGATGGGTCTGACTGCTGTAGCTAGGCTAATATAATGAATACTATATATCCTGTTTGTTCTCAGACGGCTCTGACTGCTGTAGCTAGGTTAATATAATGAATACTATATATCCTGTTTGTTCTCAGACGGCTCTGACTGCTGTAGCTAGGCTAATATAATGAATACTATATATCCTGTTTGTTCTCAGACGGCTCTGACTGCTGTAGCTAGGCTAATATAATGAATACTAGGCTAATATAATGAATCCTATATATCCTGTTTGTTCTCAGACGGCTCTGACTGCTGTAGCTAGGCTAATATAATGAATACTATTGTCACGATCGTGTGGCGGATTAACGGACCAAAATGCAGCTTTTGGAAAATAAGCCATCTTCTTTATTAACACCACGAAGATGAACACGACACAAAAACACTTTAACAAAACAACAAAACAACAAAACGACCGTGAAGCTACAAACGTTGTGCACTTACACACACTGGCTACAAACGTTCTTACATAGACAATTACCCACAACCAATGAGAGCCTATGGCTACCCTAAATAAGGCTCCCAATCAGAGACAACCGAAATCAGCTGTCTCTAATTGGGAACTCATTCAGGTAACCATAGACTCTCCTAGATAACTAACCAACATAGACAACACTAGACATATACACTCAACACAAAACCATCTACTACACCCCATAACCCCTTTACCAAATAAACACCCAAAACCAACAAAACATAAACATTACCCATGTCACACCCTGACCTAACTAAAATAATAAAGAAAACAAAGAATAATAAGGCCAGGGCGTGACAACTATATATCCTGTTTGTCCTCAGACGGCTCTGACTGCTGTAGCTAGGCTAATATAATGAATACTAGGCTAATATAATGAATCCTATATATCCTGTTTGTTCTCAGACGGCTCTGACTGCTGTAGCTAGGCTAATATAATGAATACTATATATCCTGTTTGTCCTCAGATGGGGCTGACTGCTGTAGCTAGGCTAATATAATGAATACTATATATCCTGTTTGTTCTCAGACGGCTCTGACTGCTGTAGCTAGGCTAATATAATGAATACTAGGCTAATATAATGAATACTATATATCCTGTTTGTCCTCAGATGGCTCTGACTGCTGTAGCTAGGCTAATATAATGAATACTAGGCTAATATAATGAATCCTATATATCCTGTTTGTCCTCAGATGGCTCTGACTGCTGTAGCTAGGCTAATATAATGAATACTAGGCTAATATAATGAATCCTATATATCCTGTTTGTTCTCAGACGGCTCTGACTGCTGTAGCTAGGCTAATATAATGAATCCTATATATCCTGTTTGTCCTCAGACGGCTCTGACTGCTGTAGCTAGGCTAATATAATGAATCCTATATATCCTGTTTGTTCTCAGACGGCTCTGACTGCTCCTCTATAAACGATGCCTCATCCACAGCCTCCATGCCCATCCAGTAAGTTTCATTTCAGTTTTTTTATTTAATGTTTTTCAAAATCATTGACATTGTTTGAATAGTTTGTATTTTTTTTTTATTATTATGTTATTGCAATTATTCTATTCAAATCTTTCTGGTTTCTAAGGTTTTGTCTGTACAGAGATGTATTCAAAGAAAAATATGTTTTTAAAAGTTTTTATTTTTTAGAATTGAATTGTGATGGTCTATATTGTGACATTGATGTCAGGTCTGTTTTGGTTATCTGTCAGACCACAAATTCACCCGGGTCATGAAATGAATCTGAAACGGACCAGAGAGTACGCCATATATTTCTCAACATGGTTTCACACCTGTCATGTAGGCATCGTTGAGATTAACAGAAAGTTCAGTTAGTTATAGATAATAGTCTTTACAATGCCAGGAACACTTGACACAAACTCTGGGGGGGGGAAACAACAAAAATTATTTTAGATTAAAGCTTATTATTAATCTGTGAAGACAGTAGTCATTTTTCATCCTGTTGTGGCTAGAACTCTGTAGAATGACCGTTCCTAATTCCAATGGTCCTCCTAGTCGGGACACCTGACAGTTCCCTGGCACTACGATTACACAAACCCAGGAGAGAATATGTGACTTATTGTTTGTTCTAATGGTTGCTGCTGGTGAAAGGTTGAAAGCACAGAGGCTAGTGGGAAGGTCTACCAATGGTCAATCATTGATTTTGAAGTGGAAACTATCCTTCGATAACGGGCTCCGATAGCGTTTGGCCGTAGCATGACGTCCCAGCTGATTTGTTGATTTGTTTTAGGCCATTTTGGTTTTCTTCTTTCAGCTGAGGCCCATGTAGAGTTGGCCTGTTATCTTCTAGTAAGGCCCATATAGAGTTGGCCTGTTATCTCCTAGTCAGCCCATGTAGAGTAGGCCTATTATCTCATAGTCAGCCCATGTAGAGTAGGCCTGTTATCTCCTAGTCAGCCCATGTAGAGTAGGCCTGTTATCTCCTAGTCAGCCCATGTAGAGTAGGCCTGTTATCTCCTAGTCAGCCCATGTAGAGTAGGCCTGTTATCTCCTAGTCAGCCCATGTAGAGTAGGCCTGTTATCTCCTAGTCAGCCCATGTAGAGTTGGCCTGTTATCTCCTAGTCAGACCATGTAGAGTAGGCCTGTTATCTCCTAGTCAGCCCATGTAGAGTAGGCCTGTTATCTCCTAGTCAGCCCATGTAGAGTTGGCCTGTTATCTCCTAGTCAGATCATGTAGAGTAGGCCTGTTATCTCCTAGTCAGCCCATGTAGAGTTGGCCTGTTATCTCCTAGTCAGACCATGTAGAGTAGGCCTATTATCTCATAGTCAGCCCATGTAGAGTAGGCCTGTTATCTCCAAGGCAGCCCATGTAGAGTAGGTCTGTTATCTCCAAGGGAGCCCATGTAGAGTAGGCCTGTTATCTCCTAGTCAGCCCATGTAGAGGAGGTCTGTTATCTCCTGGTCAGCCCATGTAGAGTAGGCCTGTTATCTCCAAGGCAGCCCATGTAGAGTAGGTCTGTTATCTCCAAGGCAGCCCATGTAGAGTAGGTCTGTTATCTCCAAGGCAGGCCATGTAGAGTAGGCCTGTTATCTCCGAGGCAGCCCATGTAGAGTAGGCCTGTTATCTCCTAGTCAGCCCATGTAGAGTTGGCCTGTTATCTCCTAGTCAGCCCATGTAGAGTAGGCCTGTTATCTCCTAGTTAGCCCATGTAGAGGGTAGAGTAGGCCTGTTATCTCCTAGTCAGCCCATGTAGAGTAGGCCTGTTATCTCCGAGGCAGCCCATGTAGAGTAGGCCTGTTATCTCCTAGTCAGCCCATGTAGAGTTGGCCTGTTATCTCCTAGTCAGCCCATGTAGAGTAGGCCTGTTATCTCCTACTCAGCCCATGTAGAGTAGGCCTGTTATCTCCTAGTCAGCCCATGTAGAGTTGGCCTGTTATCTCCTAGTCAGCCCATGTAGAGTAGGCCTGTTATCTCCTAGTCAGCCCATGTAGAGTAGGCCTGTTATCTCCCAGTCAGCCCATGTAGAGTAGGCCTGTTATCTCCAAGGCAGCCCATGTAGAGGGTAGAGTAGGCCTATTATCTCCTAGTCAGCCCATGTAGAGGGTAGAGTAGGCCTATTATCTCCTAGTCAGCCCATGTAGAGTAGGCCTGTTATCTCCTAGTCAGCCCATGTAGAGTAGACCTGTTATCTCCTAGTCAGCCCATGTAGAGGGTAGAGTAGGCCTGTTATCTCCTAGTCAGCCCATGTAGAGTAGGCCTGTTATCTCCTAGTCAGCCCATGTAGAGTAGACTTGTTATCTCCTAGTCAGCCCATGTAGAGTTGGCCTGTTATCTCTTAGTCAGCCCATGTAGAGTAGGCCTGTTATCTCATAGTCAGCCCATGTAGAGTAGGCCTGTTATCTCCTAGTCAGCCCATGTAGAATAGGCCTGTTATCTCCTAGTCAGCCCATGTAGAGTTGGCCTGTTATCTCCTAGTCAGCCCATGTAGAGTAGGCCTGTTATCTCCTAGTCAGCCCATGTAGAGTAGACTTGTTATCTCCTAGTCAGCCCATGTAGAGTTGGCCTGTTATCTCTTAGTCAGCCCATGTAGAGTAGGCCTGTTATCTCATAGTCAGCCCATGTAGAGTAGGCCTGTTATCTCCTAGTCAGCCCATGTAGAATAGGCCTGTTATCTCCTAGTCAGCCCATGTAGAGTAGGCCTGTTATCTCCTAGTCAGCCCATGTAGAGTAGTCCTGTTATCTCCGAGGCAGCCCATGTAGAGTAGGCCTGTTATCTCTTAGGCAGCCCATATAGAGTAGGCCTGTTATCTCTTAGGCAGCCCATATAGAGTTGGCCTGTTATCCCCAAGGCAGCCCATGTAGAGTAGGCCTGTTATCTCCTGGTTAGCCCATGTAGAGTAGGCCTGTTATCTCCTGGTTAGCCCATGTAGAGTAGGTCTGTTATCTCCTGGTTAGCCCATGTAGAGTAGGTCTGTTATCTCCTGGTTAGCCCATGTAGAGTAGGTCTGTTATCTCCTGGTTAGCCCATGTAGAGTAGGTCTGTTATCTCCTGGTTAGCCCATGTAGAGTAGGCCTATAATCTTCTAGTCAGCCCATGTAGATTAGGCCTGTTATCTCCTAGTCAGCCAATGTAGAGTAGGCCTGTTATCTCCTGGTTAGCCCATGTAGAGTAGGCCTGTTATCTCCTAGTCAGCCCATGTAGATTAGACCTGTTATCTCCTAGTCTGCCCATGTAGATTAGGCCTGTTATCTCCTAGTCAGCCCATGTAGATTAGGCCTGTTATCTCCTAGTCAGCCCATGTAGATTAGGCCTGTTATCTCCTAGTCAGCCCATATAGAGTAGGTCTGTTATCTCCTGGTTAGCCCATGTAGAGTAGGCCTGTTATCTCCTAGTCAGCCCATGTAGATTAGGCCTGTTATCTCCTAGTCAGCCCATGCAGAGTAGGCCTGTTATCTCCTAGTCAGCCCATGTAGAGTAGGCCTGTTATCTCCTAGTCAGCCCATGTAGAGTAGGTCTGTTATCTCCTGGTTAGCCCATATAGAGTAGGTCTGTTATCTCCTGGTTAGCCCATGTAGAATAGGCCTGTTATCTCCTAGTCAGCCCATGTATAGTAGGCCTGTTATCTACTAGTCAGCCCATGTAGAGTAGGCCTGTTATCTCCGAGGCAGCCCATGTAGAGTAGGCCTGTTATCTCCGAGGCAGCCCATGTAGAGTAGGCCTGTTATCTCCGAGGCAGCCCATGTAGAGTAGGGCCTATTATCTCCAAGTCAGCCCATGTAGAGTAGGCCTGTTATCTCCTATTCAGCCCATGTAGAGTAGGCCTGTTATCTCCTAGTCAGCCCATGTAGAGTAGGCCTGTTATCTCCTGGTTAGCCCATGTAGAGTAGGGCCTATAATCTCCTAGTCAGCCCATGTAGATTAGGCCTGTTATCTCCTAGTCAGCCCATGTAGATTAGGCCTGTTATCTCCAAGGCAGCCAATGTAGATTAGGCCTGTTATCTCCTAGTCAGCCCATGTAGATTGGGCCTGTTATCTCCTAGTCAGCCCATTTAGAGTAGGCCTGTTATCTCCTGGTTAGCCCATGTAGAGTAGGCCTGTTATCTCCTAGTCAGACCATGTAGAGTAGGCCTGTTATCTCCTAGTCAGCCCATATAGAGTAGGTCTGTTATCTCCTGGTTAGCCCATATAGAGTAGGTCTGTTATCTCCTGGTTAGCCCATGTAGAGTAGGCCTGTTATCTCCTAGTCAGCCCATGTATAGTAGGCCTGTTATCTACTAGTCAGCCCGTGTATAGTAGGTCTGTTATCTCCTGTTATCTTCAAGGCAGCCCATGTATAGTAGGCCTGTTATCTCCAAGGCAGCCCATGTAGAGTAGGCCTGTTATCTCCGAGGCAGCCCATGTAGAGTAGGCCTGTTATCTCCAAGGCAGACCATGTAGAGTAGGCCTGTTATGTCCAAGGCAACCCATGTAGAGTAGGCCTGTTATCTCCTAGTCGGACCATGTAGAGTAGGCCTGTTATCTCCTAGTCAGACCATGTAGAGTAGGCCTGTTATCTCCAAGGCAGCCCATGTAGAGTAGGCCTGTTATCTCCGAGGCAGCCCATGTAGAGTAGGCCTGTTATCTCCGAGGCAGCCCATGTAGAGTAGGCCTGTTATCTCCGAGGCAGCCCATGTAGAGTAGGCCTGTTATCTCCGAGGCAGCCCATGTAGAGTAGGCCTGTCATCTCCGAGGCAGCCCATGTAGAGTAGGCCTGTTATCTCCGAGGCAGCCCATGTAGAGTAGGCCTGTTATCTCCAAGGCAGCCCATGTAGAGTAGGCCTGTTATCTCCAAGGCAGCCCATGTAGAGTAGGCCTGTTATCTCCAAGGCAGCCCATGTAGAGTAGGCCTGTTATCTCCAAGGCAGCCCATGTAGAGTAGGCCTGTTATCTCCATATCAGCCCATGTAGAGTAGGCCTATTATCTCCTAGTCAGCCCATGTAGAGTAGGCCTGTTATCTCCGAGGCCTGTTATCTCCTAGTCAGCCCATGTAGAGTAGGCCTGTTATCTCCTAGTCAGCCCATATAGAGCAGGCCTGTTATCTCCAAGGCAGCCCATGTAGAGTAGGCCTGTTATCTCCAAGGCAGCCCATGTAGAGTAGGCCTGTTATCTCCCAGTCAGCCCATATAGAGCAGGCCTGTTATCTCCTAGGCAGCCCATGTAGAGTAGGCCTGTTATCTCCTAGTCAGCCCATGTAGAGTAGGCCTGTTATCTCCTAGTCAGCCCATGTAGAGTAGGCCTGTTATCTCCTAGTCAGCCCATGTAGAGTAGGCCTGTTATCTCCAAGGCAGCCCATGTAGAGTAGGCCTGTTATCTCCTAGTCAGCCCATATAGAGCAGGCCTGTTATCTCCAAGGCAGCCCATGTAGAGTAGGCCTGTTATCTCCTAGCCAGCCCATGTAGAGTAGGCCTGTTATCTCCAAGGCAATGCCATTCATTCCCAGTACAACAGAACAGATCCAGAGAGGTTTGAACAGCTTCATACGTGACTTTCATGTAAATTTTGTCGTTCAATTCTTTGCCCAGATATTTGCCATTTATCAGACAATTGTTTTTAGTCGATCAGATTGTACTTTGTTTGATGATGATTAGGAGGAAGACCCGTAGATTAGGAGGAAGACCCGTAGATTAGGAGGAAGACCCGTAGATTAGGAGGAAGACCGTTGATTAGGAGGAAGACCGTTGATTAGGAGGAAGACCGTTGATTAGGAGGAAGACCCGTTGATTAGGAGGAAGACCCGTTGATTAGGAGGAAGACCGTTGATTAGGAGGAAGACCCGTTGATTAGGAGGAAGACCCGTTGACTAGGAGGAAGACCCGTTGACTAGGAGGAAGACCCGTTGACTAGGAGGAAGACCCGTTGATTAGGAGGAAGACCCGTTGATTAGGAGGAAGACCGTTGATTAGGAGGAAGACCCGTTGACTAGGAGGAAGACCCGTTGACTAGGAGGAAGACCCGTTGACTAGGAGGAAGACCGTTGACTAGGAGGAAGACCGTTGACTAGGAGGAAGACCGTTGACTAGGAGGAAGACCGTTGACTAGGAGGAAGACCGTTGACTAGGAGGAAGACCGTTGACTAGGAGGAAGACCGGTTGACTAGGAGGAAGACCGGTTGACTAGGAGGAAGACCGGTTGACTAGGAGGAAGACCGGTTGACTAGGAGGAAGACCGGTTGACTAGGAGGAAGACCGGTTGACTAGGAGGAAGACCGGTTGACTAGGAGGAAGACCGGTTGACTAGGAGGAAGACCGGTTGACTAGGAGGAAGACCGGTTGACTAGGAGGAAGACCGGTTGACTAGGAGGAAGACCGGTTGACTAGGAGGAAGACCGGTTGACTAGGAGGAAGACCGGTTGACTAGGAGGAAGACCGGTTGACTAGGAGGAAGACCGGTTGACTAGGAGGAAGACCGGTTGACTAGGAGGAAGACCGGTTGACTAGGAGGAAGACCGGTTGACTAGGAGGAAGACCGGTTGACTAGGAGGAAGACCGGTTGACTAGGAGGAAGACCGGTTGACTAGGAGGAAGACCGGTTGACTAGGAGGAAGACCGGTTGACTAGGAGGAAGACCGGTTGACTAGGAGGAAGACCGGTTGACTAGGAGGAAGACCGGTTGACTAGGAGGAAGACCGGTTGACTAGGAGGAAGACCGGTTGACTAGGAGGAAGACCGGTTGACTAGGAGGAAGACCGGTTGACTAGGAGGAAGACCGGTTGACTAGGAAGAAGACCCGTTGACTAGGAAGAAGACCCGTTGACTAGGAGGAAGACCCGTTGACTAGGAGGAAGACCCGTTGACTAGGAGGAAGACCCGTTGACTAGGAGGAAGACCCGTTGACTAGGAGGAAGACCCGTTGACTAGGAGGAAGACCCGTTGACTAGGAGGAAGACCCGTTGATTAGGAGGAAGACCCGTTGACTAGGAGGAAGACCCGTTGATTAGGAGGAAGACCCGTTGATTAGGAGGAAGACCCGTTGATTAGGAGGAAGACCGTTGACTAGGAGGAAGACCGTTGACTAGGAGGAAGACCGTTGACTAGGAGGAAGACCGTTGACTAGGAGGAAGACCCGTTGACTAGGAGGAAGACCCGTTGACTAGGAGGAAGACCCGTTGACTAGGAGGAAGACCGTTGACTAGGAGGAAGACCGTTGACTAGGAGGAAGACCGTTGACTAGGAGGAAGACCCGTTGACTAGGAGGAAGACCCGTTGACTAGGAGGAAGACCCGTTGACTAGGAGGAAGACCCGTTGACTAGGAGGAAGACCCGTTGTAACGGAATGTGTTTGCAGTTTTTATTGATTAATCTTGAAGGTGTTGTAATGGTTTGGTTTAAAATAGACTTTAAAAAAATCTATATTTTTTTAACCGAATGTCTCCCGTCGTTCCAACGACATGGCTGAGCTAACTCTGAGCGAAACAACTCAGGGCGAAACGGTAGCTTTAAACCAGTGACATGGCCTGCTAGGTATCAACTAGTCTTGTTGTTTTAGCCCCTCTGTTCTGGACGTGGATGACCAGGCAGCATGTTGTCTGTGTGGCAGAATGGAACCTGGTGTTAACTGAATAGTCGGCAGGGAAGAAGAAACCTGTCTGGAAATGTGTTTTTGATAATATTCCCAGTGTTCTCAGTGTTCGCTGTTAGTATGACTTATTGCATCCTCCCTGTTCTAATGCCACTGTGTGCCACTGTGTGTTACTGTGTGTTATTGTGTGTTACTGTGTTGCAGTGTGTTCTAATGCCACTGTGTGTTACTGTGTGTTATTGTGTGTTACTGTGTTGTAGTGTGTTCTAATGCCACTGTGTGTTACTGTGTGTTATTGTGTGTTACTGTGTGTTATTGTGTGTTACTGTGTGTTATTGTGTGTTACTGTGTTGCAGTGTGTTCTAATGCCACTGTGTGTTACTGTGTGTTATTGTGTGTTACTGTGTGTTACTGTGTGTTACTGTGTGTTATTGTGTGTTACTGTGTTGCAGTGTGTTCTAATGCCACTGTGTGTTACTGTGTGTTATTGTGTGTTACTGTGTTGTAGTGTGTTCTAATGCCACTGTGTGTTACTGTGTGTTATTGTGTGTTACTGTGTTGCAGTGTGTTCTAATGCCACTGTGTGTTACTGTGTGTTACTGTGTTGCAGTGTGTTCTAATGCCACTGTGTGTTACTGTGTGTTACTGTGTTGCAGTGTGTTACTGTGTTGCAGTGTGTTCTAATGCCACTGTGTGTTACAGTGTGTTACTGTGTGTTACTGTGTTGCAGTGTGTTCTAATGCCACTGTGTGTTACTGTGTGTTACTGTGTTGCAGTGTGTTACTGTGTTGCAGTGTGTTCTAATGCCACTGTGTGTTACTGTGTGTTACTGTGTTGCAGTGTGTTCTAATGCCACTGTGTGTTACTGTGTGTTAGTGTGTGTTACTGTGTTGCAGTGTGTTCTAATGCCACTGTGTGTTACTGTGTGTTACTGTGTGTTACTGTGTTGCAGTGTGTTCTAATGCCACTGTGTGTTACTGTGTGTTACTGTGTTGCAGTGTGTTCTAATGCCACTGTGTGTTACTGTGTGTTAGTGTGTTATTGTGTGTTACTGTGTTGCAGTGTGTTCTAATGCCACTGTGTGTTACTGTGTTATTGTGTGTTACAGTGTGTTTTAATGCCACTGTGTGTTATTGTGTGTTACAGTGTGTTCTAATGCCACTGTGTGTTACTGTGTGTTATTGTGTGTTACAGTGTGTTACTGTGTTGCAGTGTGTTCTAATGCCACTGTGTGTTACTGTGTGTTCTAATGCAACTGTGTGTTCCAGTGTGTTATAGTGTGTTCTAATGCCACTGTGTGTTATAGTGTGTTCTAATGCCACTGTGTGTTACAGTGTGTTATAGTGTGTTCTAATGCCACTGTGTGTTACAGTGTGTTATAGTGTGTTCTAATGCCACTGTGTGTTCCAGTGTGTTCTAATGCCACTGTGTGTTCCAGAGTGTTCTAATGCCACTGTGTGTTCTAATGCCACTGTGTGTTCCAGTGTGTTCTAATGCAACTGTGTGTTCTAATGCCACTGTGTGTTCTAATGCCACTGTGTGTTCCAGTGTGTTCTAATGCCACTGTGTGTTCTAATGCCACTGTGTGTTACTGTGTGTTCTAATGCCACTGTGTGTTCTAATGCCACTGTGTCTTCCAGTGTGTTCTAATGCCACTGTGTGTTCCAGTGTGTTCTAATGCCACATTGTGTGTTCTAATGCCACTGTGTGTTCCAGTGTGTTCTAATGCCACACTGTGTGTTCTAATGCCACTGTGTGTTCCAGTGTGTTCTAATGCCACTGTGTGTTCTAATGCCACTGTGTGTTACTGTGTGTTCTAATGCCACTGTGTGTTCTAATGCCACTGTGTCTTCCAGTGTGTTCTAATGCCACTGTGTGTTCAAATGCCACTGTGTGTTACTGTGTGTTCTAATGCCACAGTGTGTTCCAGTGTGTTCTAATGCCACTGTGTGTTACTGTGTGTTCCAGTGTGTTCTAATGCCACTGTGTCTTCCAGTGTGTTCTAATGCCACTGTGTGTTACTGTGTGTTCTAATGCCACTGTGTGTTCTAATGCCATAGTGTGTTCTAATGCCACTGTGTGTTCTAATGCCACTGTGTGTTCTAATGCCACTGTGTGTTCTAATGCCACTGTGTGTTCCAGTGTGTTCTAATGCCACTGTGTGTTACTGTGTGTTCTAATGCCACTGTGTGTTCTAATGCCACTGTGTGTTCTAATGCCACTGTGTGTTCTAATGCCACTGTGTGTTACTGTGTGTTCTAATGCCACTGTGTGTTCAAATGCCACTGTGTGTTCCAGTGTGTTCTAATGCCACTGTGTGTTACTGTGTGTTCTAATGCCACTGTGTGTTCTAATGCCACTGTGTGTTCTAATGCCACTGTGTGTTCCAGTGTGTTCTAATGCCACTGTGTGTTACTGTGTGTTCTAATGCCACTGTGTGTTCTAATGCCACTGTGTGTTCTAATGCCACTGTGTGTTCTAATGCCACTGTGTGTTCTAATGCCACTGTGTGTTCCAGTGTGTTCTAATGCCACTGTGTGTTCTAATGCCACTGTGTGTTCTAATGCCACTGTGTGTTCTAATGCCACTGTGTGTTCTAATGCCACTGTGTGTTCCAGTGTGTTCTAATGCCACTGTGTGTTCTAATGCCACTGTGTGTTCCAGTGTGTTCTAATGCCACTGTGTGTTACTGTGTGTTCTAATGCCACTGTGTGTTCCAGTGTGTTCTAATGCCACTGTGTGTTACAGTGTGTTAGTGTGTTCTAATGCCACTGTGTGTTACTGTGTGTTCCAGTGTGTTCTAATGCCACTGTGTGTTACAGTGTGTTAGTGTGTTCTAATGCCACTGTGTGTTCCAGTGTGTTCTAATGCCACTGTGTGTTCCAGTGTGTACTAATGCCACTGTGTGTTACAGTGTGTTCCAGTGTGTTCTAATGCCACTGTGTGTGTTCCAGTGTGTTCTAATGCCACTGTGTGTTACAGTGTGTTCCAGTGTGTTCTAATGCCACTGTGTGTTACTGTGTGTTCCAGTGTGTTCTAATGCCACTGTGTGTTCCAGTGTGTGCTAATGCCACTGTGTGTTCCAGTGTGTTCTAATGCCACTGTGTGTTACAGTGTGTTCCAGTGTGTTCTAATGCCACTGTGTGTTACTGTGTGTTCCAGTGTGTTCTAATGCCACTGTGTGTTACTGTGTGTTAGTGTGTTCTAATGCCACTGTGTGTTACTGTGTGTTCCAGTGTAGCAGATGAGGAGCAGATGAGCCCTGAATTAGAGGAAGAGGTGAAGCCAGCTTTGATTCCCAGCATGTTCCCCCTCATCCCCCCCACGCTGTACTTCAGCACTGCCAACCAGAGAGGTAAGGTACTCCTTCACTGCGTTTTATAATGGTAGACTGCTCTATTCCCTATGTAGTGCACTACTGTAGAGAGGTAGGACACTGCTTTACTGTGTTGACAACGGTACACATGTTGAGATCAGAAGCCTAACATTGTGTACAACTTCCTCATCCTCCATGTAGAGATTGCTGCCCTCTAGTCCTATGGTACTGTAGTCCTAGTTGTAGCTGTGTTGTCCTGTAGTCCTAGTTGTAGCTGGGTTGTATTGTCCTGTAGTCCTAGTTGTAGCTGTGTTGTCCTGTAGTCCTAGTTGTAGCTGGGTTGTATTGTCCTGTAGTCCTAGTTGTAGCTGGGTTGTATTGTCCTGTAGTCCTAGTTGTAGCTGTGTTGTCCTGTAGTCCTAGTTGTAGCTGGGTTGTATTGTCCTGTAGTCCTAGTTGTAGCTGTGTTGTCCTGTAGTCCTAGTTGTAGCTGTGTTGTATTGTCCTGTAGTCCTAGTTGTAGCTGTGTTGTATTGTCCTGTAGTCCTAGTTGTAGCTGGGTTGTATTGTCCTGTAGTCCTAGTTGTAGCTGGGTTGTCCTGTAGTCCTAGTTGTAGCTGTGTTGTCCTGTAGTCCTAGTTGTAGCTGTGTTGTCCTGTAGTCCTAGTTGTAGCTGGGTTGTATTGTCCTGTAGTCCTAGTTGTAGCTGTGTTGTATTGTCCTGTAGTCCTAGTTGTAGCTGTGTTGTATTGTCCTGTAGTCCTAGTTGTAGCTGTGTTGTATTGTCCTAGTTGTAGCTGGGTTGTATTGTCCTGTAGTCCTAGTTGTAGCTGTGTTATTGTCCTGTAGTCCTAGTTGTAGCTGGGTTGTATTGTCCTGTAGTCCTAGTTGTAGCTGGGTTGTATTGTCCTGTAGTCCTAGTTGTAGCTGGGTTGTATTGTCCTGTAGTCCTAGTTGTAGCTGTGTTGTATTGTCCTGTAGTCCTAGTTGTAGCTGTGTTGTATTGTCCTGTAGTCCTAGTTGTAGCTGGGTTGTGTTGTCCTGTAGTCCTAGTTGTAGCTGGGTTGTGTTGTCCTGTAGTCCTAGTTGTAGCTGGGTTGTGTTGTCCTGTAGTCCTAGTTGTAGCTGGGTTGTGTTGTCCTGTAGTCCTAGTTGTAGCTGGGTTGTGTTGTCCTGTAGTCCTAGTTGTAGCTGGGTTGTGTTGTCCTGTAGTCCTAGTTGTAGCTGGGTTGTATTGTCCTGTAGTCCTAGTTGTAGCTGGGTTGTATTGTCCTGTAGTCCTAGTTGTAGCTGGGTTGTATTGTCCTGTAGTCCTAGTTGTAGCTGGGTTGTATTGTCCTGTAGTCCTAGTTGTAGCTGGGTTGTATTGTCCTGTAGTCCTAGTTGTAGCTGGGTTGTGTTGTCCTGTAGTCCTAGTTGTAGCTGGGTTGTGTTGTCCTGTAGTCCTAGTTGTAGCTGGGTTGTATTATCCTGTAGTCCTAGTTGTAGCTGGGTTGTATTGTCCTGTAGTCCTAGTTGTAGCTGGGTTGTATTGTCCTGTAGTCCTAGTTGTAGCTGTGTTGTATTGTCCTAGTTGTAGCTGGGTTGTATTGTCCTGTAGTCCTAGTTGTAGCTGTGTTATTGTCCTGTAGTCCTAGTTGTAGCTGGGTTGTATTGTCCTGTAGTCCTAGTTGTAGCTGGGTTGTATTGTCCTGTAGTCCTAGTTGTAGCTGTGTTGTATTGTCCTGTAGTCCTAGTTGTAGCTGTGTTGTATTGTCCTGTAGTCCTAGTTGTAGCTGTGTTGTATTGTCCTAGTTGTAGCTGGGTTGTATTGTCCTGTAGTCCTAGTTGTAGCTGTGTTATTGTCCTGTAGTCCTAGTTGTAGCTGGGTTGTATTGTCCTGTAGTCCTAGTTGTAGCTGGGTTGTATTGTCCTGTAGTCCTAGTTGTAGCTGTGTTGTATTGTCCTGTAGTCCTAGTTGTAGCTGGGTTGTATTGTCCTGTAGTCCTAGTTGTAGCTGGGTTGTATTGTCCTGTAGTCCTAGTTGTAGCTGGGTTGTGTTGTCCTGTAGTCCTAGTTGTAGCTGGGTTGTGTTGTCCTGTAGTCCTAGTTGTAGCTGGGTTGTATTATCCTGTAGTCCTAGTTGTAGCTGGGTTGTATTGTCCTGTAGTCCTAGTTGTAGCTGTGTTGTATTGTCCTGTAGTCCTAGTTGTAGCTGTGTTGTATTGTCCTAGTTGTAGCTGGGTTGTATTGTCCTGTAGTCCTAGTTGTAGCTGTGTTATTGTCCTGTAGTCCTAGTTGTAGCTGGGTTGTATTGTCCTGTAGTCCTAGTTGTAGCTGGGTTGTATTGTCCTGTAGTCCTAGTTGTAGCTGGGTTGTATTGTCCTGTAGTCCTAGTTGTAGCTGTGTTGTATTGTCCTGTAGTCCTAGTTGTAGCTGGGTTGTATTGTCCTGTAGTCCTAGTTGTAGCTGGGTTGTGTTGTCCTGTAGTCCTAGTTGTAGCTGGGTTGTGTTGTCCTGTAGTCCTAGTTGTAGCTGGGTTGTATTATCCTGTAGTCCTAGTTGTAGCTGGGTTGTATTGTCCTGTAGTCCTAGTTGTAGCTGGGTTGTATTGTCCTGTAGTCCTAGTTGTAGCTGGGTTGTATTGTCCTGTAGTCCTAGTTGTAGCTGGGTTGTGTTGTCCTGTAGTCCTAGTTGTAGCTGGGTTGTGTTGTCCTGTAGTCCTAGTTGTAGCTGGGTTGTGTTGTCCTGTAGTCCTAGTTGTAGCTGGGTTGTGTTGTCCTGTAGTCCTAGTTGTAGCTGGGTTGTGTTGTCCTGTAGTCCTAGTTGTAGCTGGGTTGTGTTGTCCTGTAGTCCTAGTTGTAGCTGGGTTGTGTTGTCCTGTAGTCCTAGTTGTAGCTGGGTTGTGTTGTCCTGTAGTCCTAGTTGTAGCTGGGTTGTGTTGTCCTGTAGTCCTAGTTGTAGCTGGGTTGTGTTGTCCTGTAGTCCTAGTTGTAGCTGGGTTGTGTTGTCCTGTAGTCCTAGTTGTAGCTGGGTTGTGTTGTCCTGTAGTCCTAGTTGTAGCTGGGTTGTGTTGTCCTGTAGTCCTAGTTGTAGCTGGGTTGTGTTGTCCTGTAGTCCTAGTTGTAGCTGGGTTGTGTTGTCCTGTAGTCCTAGTTGTAGCTGGGTTGTATTGTCCTGTAGTCCTAGTTGTAGCTGGGTTGTATTGTCCTGTAGTCCTAGTTGTAGCTGGGTTGTATTGTCCTGTAGTCCTAGTTGTAGCTGGGTTGTATTGTCCTGTAGTCCTAGTTGTAGCTGGGTTGTATTGTCCTGTAGTCCTAGTTGTAGCTGGGTTATTGTGTAGTTGTAGCTGTGTTATTGTGTAGCTGTGTGCTATTGTGTAGCTGTAGCTGTGTTATTGTGTAGTTGTAGCTGTGTTATTGTGTAGTTGTAACTGTGTGTTATTGTGTAGCTGTGTGTTATTGTGTAGTTGTGTGTTATTGTGTAGCTGTGTGTTATTGTGTAGTTGTAGCTGTGTGTTATTGTGTAGTTGTAGCTGTGTGTTATTGTGTAGCTGTGTGTTATTGTGTAGCTGTGTGTTATTGTGTAGCTGTGTGTTATTGTGTAGCTGTGTGTTATTGTGTAGCTGTGTGTTATTGTGTAGCTGTAGCTGTGTGTTATTGTGTAGCTGTGTGTTATTGTGTAGCTGTGTGTTATTGTGTAGCTGTAACTTATTTTGTAGCTGTGTGTTATTGTGCAGTTGTAGCTGTGTTATTGTGTAGTTGTAGCTGTGTAGTTGTAGCTGTGTTATTGTGTAGTTGTAGTTGTGTATTGTGTAGTTGTAGCTGTGGTATTGTGTAGTTGTAGCTGTGGTATTGTGTAGTTGTAGCTGTGGTATTGTGTAGTTGTAGCTGTGGTATCGTGTAGTTGTAGCTGTGGTATTGTGTAGTTGTAGCTGTGGTATTGTGTAGTTGTAGCTGTGGTATTGTGTAGTTGTAGCTGTGGTATTGTGTAGTTGTAGCTGTGGTATCGTGTAGTTGTAGCTATGGTATTGTGTAGTTGTAGCTGTGGTATTGTGTAGTTGTATTGTGTAGTTGTATTTGTGTTATTGTGTAGTTGTAGCTGTGGTATTGTGTAGTTGTAGCTGTGGTATTGTGTTGTTGTAGCTGTATCGTGTAGTTGTAGCTGTGGTATTGTGTTGTTGTAGCTGTATCGTGTAGTTGTAGCTGTGGTATTGTGTAGTTGTATTTGTGTTATTGTGTAGTTGCAGCTGTGGTATTGTGTAGTTGCAGCTGTGGTATTGTGTAGTTGCAGCTGTATTGTGTAGTTGTAGCTGTGCTATTGTGTAGTTGCAGCTGTATTGTGTAGTTGTAGTTGTGGTATTGTGTAGTTGTAGCTGTGGTATTGTGTAGTTGTAGTTGTGGTATTGTGTAGTTGTAGCTGTGGTATTGTGTAGTTGTAGCTGTGGTATCGTGTAGTTGTAGCTGTGGTATCGTGTAGTTGTAGCTGTGGTATTGTGCAGTTGTAGCTGTGGTATTGTGCAGTTGTAGCTGTGGTATTGTGCAGTTGTAGCTGTGGTATCGTGTAGTTGTAGCTGTGGTATCGTGTAGCTGTGGTATCGTTTAGTTGTAGCTGTGGTATCGTGTAGTTGTAGCTGTGGTATCGTGTAGTTGTAGCTGTGGTATCGTGTAGCTGTGGTATCGTGTAGCTGTGGTATCGTGTAGTTGTATCTGTGGTATCGTGTAGTTGTAGCTGTGGTATTGTGTAGTTGTATCTGTGGTATCGTGTAGTTGTAGCTGTGGTATTGTGTGTTTCAGTGGAGCCCCTGCCACCAGAACAGAGGTATTGTGTAGTTGTAGCTGTGGTATTGTGTGTTTCAGTGGAGCCCCTGCCACCAGAACAGAGGTATTGTGTAGTTGTAGCTGTGGTATTGTGTGTTTCAGTGGAGTCCCTGCCACCAGAACAGAGGAAGCTTCTCAAATGGAAGATGTGCACTGTGACTCCCACTGTGGTCAAACACACCATCGCCAGGTCACACTTTAAAGTCACTCAGAGTGAGTTTACTTCTTCTTTATACTCCTCAAACTTGTTTTTTTACTTCTTACCTATTGAATTAGAAAAATATCCATTTGTGTTGATATTTGTGTGAAATGAATGTATTATTTGTGTGAAATGAATGTATTGTTGTTGCAGATAGTCATGATTGGCTTGGCTGCTGGGGTCATCATATGAAATCGCCTGGATTCAAGGCCATCAGGGAATACCAGAAGGTAAGAGGAGGCAGGACTGGACAAAAACTAGCCTGGTCCCACGTCTGTTTGTCCCAGCACAAACCGATATGGGACCAGGCTAGACAAGAGCACCAGCCCAGGGCTGTAGACAGCACAAACCGAAATGGGACCAGGCTAGACAAGAGAAGTAACCCAGGGCTGTAGACAGCACAAACCAATATGGGACCAGGCTAGACAAGAGCACCAGCCCAGGGCTCTAGACAGCACAAACCGATATGGGACCAGGCTAGACAAGAGCACCAGCCCAGGGCTCTAGACAGCACAAACCGATATAGGACCAGGCTAGACAAGAGCACCAGCCCAGGGCTGTAGACAGCACAAACCGATATGGGACCAGGCTAGACAAGAGCACCAGCCCAGGGCTGTAGACAGCACAAACCGATATGGGACCAGGCTAGACAAGAGCACCAGCCCAGGGCTCTAGACAGCACAAACCGATATAGGACCAGGCTAGACAAGAGCACCAGCCCAGGGCTGTAGACAGCACAAACCGATATGGGACCAGGCTAGACAAGAGCACCAGCCCAGGGCTCTAGACAGCACAAACCGATATGGGACCAGGCTAGACAAGAGCACCAGCCCAGGGCTGTAGACAGCACAAACCGATATGGGACCAGGCTAGACAAGAGCACCAGCCCAGGGCTCTAGACAGCACAAACCGATATAGGACCAGGCTAGACAAGAGCACCAGCCCAGGGCTGTAGACAGCACAAACCGATATGGGACCAGGCTAGACAAGAGCACCAGCCCAGGGCTCTAGACAGCACAAACCGATATAGGACCAGGCTAGACAAGAGCACCAGCCCAGGGCTGTAGACAGCACAAACCGATATGGGACCAGGCTAGACAAGAGCACCAGCCCAGGGCTGTAGACAGCACAAACCGATATGGGACCAGGCTAGACAAGAGCACCAGCCCAGGGCTCTAGACAGCACAAACCGATATAGGACCAGGCTAGACAAGAGCAGTAACCCAGGGCTGTAGACAGCACAAACCGATATGGGACCAGGCTAGACAAGAGCAGTAACCCAGGGCTGTAGACAGCACAAACCGATATAGGACCAGGCTAGACAAGAGCAGTAACCCAGGGCTGTAGACAGCACAAACCGATATGGGACCAGGCTAGACAAGAGCACCAGCCCAGGGCTGTAGACAGCACAAACCGATATGGGACCAGGCTAGACAAGAGCACCAGCCCAGGGCTCTAGACAGCACAAACCGATATGGGACCAGGCTAGACAAGAGCACCAGCCCAGGGCTGTAGACAGCACAAACCGATATGGGACCAGGCTAGACAAGAGCACCAGCCCAGGGCTCTAGACAGCACAAACCGATATGGGACCAGGCTAGACAAGAGCACCAGCCCAGGGCTGTAGACAGCACAAACTGATATAGTACCAGGCTAGACAAGAGTACCAGCCTTCTTGTCCTAAAAATAATATATGTCCATCTATCCTATGGGCCTATGTCTTTGGCCTTTGTATTTATGTTTAGCTTGGTGTGCTCTTTGGTATGTTTGCCCTTATTAGGACTAGTAGACCATGTGTCCCTTCTAACATTAGTGTGCCCAGTTGTCCTATACGTCTATGTGTCGCCTTCACCTCCTGTGGTCTGATGTACAAATGTATATCCGTCCCTATATGTACCATTTACTCCCACATTGGTCGGAACTGGTTTGAGCTGGATATTCTAACCCGGTCACCTAAAACAGTCAAGTACATTGTCCTCATGATTCCTATAAGTGTCTGCCGCTGTCCCCCCCCCCCCCACCCCCGTAACAATTGTATAACATTTAAAAAAATGCATTTCAAGAGAAGATTGTCTCAGCTTTCTGTAGGTATAAATCTGTATGTCTAAATTATCATTATTGAACTCAAAGCACACCAAGTGGTGTATCGTATAGCTTCCTCAGGCACTAATTTGAATTAGGCCTATATATGTATAAGGGTTTATGTTAGCTGGGCTCCCGAGTGGCGCAGCCGTCTCTAAGGCTCAGTGAAAGAGGCATCACTATAGTACCTGGTTCAAATCCAGGCTGTATCACATCCGGCCGTGATTGGGTGTCCCATAGGGCGGCACAAAGCGTCGTCCGGGTTTTTACCGGAGTAGGACGTCATTGTAAAATAAGAATTTGTTCTTAACTGACTTGCCTAGTTTAAATAAAGGTGAAATAAAAACATCTAAAATAAAATTAAATAAATAAATAAATAAAACAATAAATAAATAAAAATACCAGTCTAGTGTTTAGCCGGTAATACCGGTCTAGTGTTTAGCCGGCAATACCGGTCTAGTGTTTAGCCGGTAATACCGGTCTAGTGTTTAGCCGGCAATACCGGTCTAGTGTTTAGCCGGCAATACCGGTCTAGTGTTTAGCCGGTAATACCGGTCTAGTGTTTAGCCGGTAATACCGGTCTAGTGTTTAGCCGGCAATACCGGTCTAGTGTTTAGCCGGCAATACCGGTCTAGTGTTTAGCCGGCAATACCGGTCTAGTGTTTAGCCGGCAATACCGGTCTAGTGTTTAGCCGGCAATACCGGTCTAGTGTTTAGCCGGCAATACCGGTCTAGTGTTTAGCCGGCAATACCGGTCTAGTGTTTAGCCGGCAATACCGGTCTAGTGTTTAGCCGGCAATACCGGTCTAGTGTTTAGCCGGCAATACCGGTCTAGTGTTTAGCCGGCAATACCGGTCTAGTGTTTAGCCGGCAATACCGGTCTAGTGTTTAGCCGGTAACACCGGTCTGGCGTTTAGCCGGTAACACCCGTCTGGCGTTTGTATATGTAAATCATTGAATTCATCTCTATTGAACAAAACATTGAATTAATAAATAGCCTAATTGTCAGACAAAAATGAATGACAATCACTTGATTAGCTTGCATGTCAAAAAAATATGTCTTGAATCCTGCATTTCTACTTGTTAGATGTAACATCTTGTTCATTTGAAAAAGCATCTCACTGGTCTCTATTCGATTCCTTTTAATAAATCACTGTGAATGACTTTAAGGAAGATTCAAAATATATTTCTGTTATGTGACGCTGCTAAAACATGGCACCACCACCTGTTAGTCCGGAGCCCTGTTCCAGCCAAATAATGCTATTCATTACTATCTTTCTGCTTATTTTTGTTGGTTTTAATTGAGCTGTGATTTGCCTGACTGTTCATCTCTCTCAAGGGGCTTTATTGACATGGGGAAACATGTGTGTACATTGCCAAAGCAAGTGAAATATATAATTAACAAAAGTGAAATAAACAATAAAAAATTAACAGTAAACATTATACTCACAAAAGTTCCAAAAGAATAAAGACATTACAAATGTAATAGTATGTCTATATACAGTGTTGTAACAATGTACAAATAGTTCAAGTACAAAAGGGAAAATAAATCAACATAAATATGGGTTGTATTTACAATGGTGTTTGTTCTTCACTGGTTGCCCTTTTCTTGTGGCAACAGGTCACACATCTTGTTTTTGTGATGTCACACTGTGGAATTTCACCCAGTAGATATGGGAGTTGATCAAAATCGGGTTTGTTTTTGAATTCTTTGTGGATCTGTGTGATCTGAGGGAAATATGTGTCTCTAATATGGTCATACATTGGGCAGGAGGTTAGGAAGTGCAGCTCAGTTTCCACCTCATTTTGTGGGCAGTGAGCACATAGCCTGTCTTCTCTTGAGAGCCATGTCTGCCTACGGCGGCCTTTCTCAATAGCAAGGCTATGCTCACTGAGTCTGTACATAGTCAAAGCTTTCCTTAAGTTTGGGTCAGTCACAGTGGTCAGGTATTCTGCTTAGGGCCAAATAGCATTCTAGTTTGCTCTGTTTTTTTTGTTAATTCTCTCTCTGTCTCTCTCCCTGTCTCTCTCGCTCTTTCTCTGTCTCTTTCTCTCTGTCTCCTTTTCAGTTGAACCACTTCCCCGGCTCGTTCCAGATCGGCCGTAAGGACCGTCTGTGGAGGAACCTGTCTAAGATGCAGGCTCAGTTTGGTAAGAGGGAGTTCAGTTTCTTCCCTCGCTCCTTCGTTCTTCCTCAGGACGTCAAGCTGCTGAAGAAGGCCTGGGATGACAGTGGTTGCAGGCAGAAATGGATCATCAAACCGGTAGGTGGATAGTAGACTTAAAATTGAGGCTGTGTCTGAAATAGCCAAAAGTAGTGCACTATATAGGGAAAAGAGTTCCATAGGGCTCTGATCTAAAGTAGTGCACTATATAGGGAAAAGAGTTCCATAGGGCTCTGATCTAAATTAGTGCACTATATAGGGAAAAGGGTTCCATAGGGCTCTGGTCTAAAGTAGTGCACTATATATAGGGAATAAGGTTCCATAGGGCTCTGGTCTAAAGTAGTGCACTATATATAGGGAATAGGGTTCCATAGGGCTCTGGTCTAAACTAGTGCACTATATATAGGGAATAGGGTTCTATAGGGCTCTGGTCTAAACTAGTGCACTATATATAGGGAATAGGGTGCCATAGGGCTCTGGTCTAACGTAGTGCACTATTAGGGAATAGGGTGGCATTGGGAACATAGACTGGGTGTGTCTTCTGAAGGGGACGTATTGGGATGTGTATTAGTACTGTATGTAGAGTGAGACAAGCTTTTAGTCTTGTTCAATGTAATAACATAGTAGAAATCCCTCTCATGGTGAATTTCCTCCTCCTCTCTCTCCTGTAGCCTGCGTCTGCTCGGGGTATTGGGATCCAGGTTATTCACAAGTGGAGTCAGATGCCACGCAAGAGACCGCTCCTAGTGCAGAAGTACGTCCGCTGCCTGAGAATGACAAACACTTCTTCTAGTGTGAATATGATTGTAGCCTGGTCCCAGATCTGTTTGTGTTGTCTTGCCAGCTTCTGCCCAGCCTGGTCCCAGATCTGTTTGTGTTGTCTTGCCAGCTTCTGCCCAGCCTGGTCCCAGATCTGTTTGTGTTGTCTTGCCAGCTTCTGCCCAGCCTGGTCCCAGATCTGTTTGTGTTGTCTTGCCAGCTTCTGCCCAGCCTGGTCCCAGATCTGTTTGTGTTGTCTTGCCAGCTTCTGCCCAGCCTGGTCCCAGATCTGTTTGTGTTGTCTTGCCAGCTTCTGCCCATTGGGACCAGGCTAGTGTGAATATGATTGTAGCCTAGTCCCAGATCTCTTTGTGTTGTCTTGCCAGCCTCGGCCCATTGGGACCAGGCTAGTGTGAATATGATTGTAGCCTAGTCCCAGATCTCTTTGTGTTGTCTTGCCAGCCTCGGCCCATTGGGACCAGGTCTCTTTGTGTTGTCTTGCCAGGCTCGGCCCATTGGTCCCAGATCTCTTTGTGTTGTCTTGCCAGCCTCGGCCCATTGGGACCAGGCTAGTGTGAATATGATTGTAGCCTAGTCCCAGATCTCTTTGTGTTGTCTTGCCAGCCTCGGCCCATTGGGACCAGATCTGTTTGCCAGCCTCGGCCCATTGGGACCAGGTCTCTTTGTGTTGTCTTGCCGGCCTCGGCCCATTGGGACCAGATCTCTTTGTGTTGTCTTGCCAGCCTCTGCCCATTGGGACCAGGTCTCTTTGTGTTGTCTTGCCAGCCTCGGCCCATTGGGACCAGGTCTCTTTGTGTTGTCTTGCCAGCCTCGGCCCATTGGGACCAGGTCTGTTTGTGTTGTCTTGCCAGCCTCGGCCCATTGGGACCAGATCTCTTTGTGTTGTCTTGCCAGCCTCGGCCCATTGGGACCAGATCTCTTTGTGTTGTCTTGCCAGCCTCGACCCATTGGGACCAGGTCTGTTTGTGTTGTCTTGCCAGCCTCGGCCCATTGGGACCAGATCTCTTTGTGTTGTCTTGCCAGACTCGGCCCATTGGGACCAGGTCTCTTTGTGTTGTCTTTCCAGCCTCGGCCCATTGGGACCAGGCTAGTGTGAATATGATTGTAGCCTAGTCCCAGATCTGTTTGTGTTGTCTTGCCAGCCTCGCCCCATTGGGACCAGATCTCTTTGTGTTGTCTTGCCAGCCTCGGCCCATTGGGACCAGGTCTCTTTGTGTTGTCTTGCCAGCCTCGGCCCATTGGGACCAGGTCTGTTTGTGTTGTCTTGCCAGCCTCGGCCCATTGGGACCAGATCTCTTTTTGTTGTCTTGCCAGCTTCTGCCCATTGGGACCAGGCTAGTGTGAATATGATTGTAGCCTAGTCCCAGATCTCTTTGTGTTGTCTTGCCAGCTTCTGCCCATTGGGACCAGGCTAGTGTGAATATGATTGTAGCCTAGTCCCAGATCTCTTTGTCTTGTCTTGCCAGCTTCTGCCCATTGGGACCAGGCTAGTGTGAATATGATTGTAGCCTAGTCCCAGATCTCTTTGTGTTGTCTTGCCAGCCTCGACCCATTGGGACCAGGCTAGTGTGAATATGATTGTAGCCTAGTCCCAGATCTCTTTGTGTTGTCTTGCCAGCCTCGGCCCATTGGGACCAGCTCTCTTTGTGTTGTCTTGCCAGCCTCGGCCCATTGGGACCAGGTCTCTTTGTGTTGTCTTGCCAGCCTCGGCCCATTGGGACCAGGCTAGTGTGAATATGATTGTAGCCTAGTCCCAGATCTCTTTGTGTTTTCTTGCCAGCCTCGGCCCATTGGGACCAGGTCTGTTTGTGTTGTCTTGCCAGCCTCGGCCCATTGGGACCAGGTCTCTTTGTGTTGTCTTGCCAGCCTCGGCCCATTGGGACCAGGTCTGTTTGTGTTGTCTTGCCAGCCTCGGCCCATTGGGACCAGGTCTCTTTGTGTTGTCTTGCCAGCCTCGGCCCATTGGGACCAGATCTCTTTGTGTTGTCTTGCCAGCCTCGGCCCATTGGGACCAGGTCTGTTTGTGTTGTCTTGCCAGCCTCGGCCCATTGGGACCAGGTCTCTTTGTGTTGTCTTGCCAGCCTCGGCCCATTGGGACCAGGTCTGTTTGTGTTGTCTTGCCAGCCTCGGCCCATTGGGACCAGATCTCTTTGTGTTGTCTTGCCAGCCTCCACCCATTGGGACCAGGCTAGTGTGAATATGATTGTAGCCTAGTCCCAGATCTGTTTGTGTTGTCTTGCCAACCTCGGCCCATTGGGACCAGGCTAGTTTGAATATGATTGTAGCCTAGTCCCAGATCTGTTTGTGTTGTCTTGCCAGCCTCGACCCATTGGGACCAGGTCTGTTTGTGTTGTCTTGCCAGCCTCGGCCCATTGGGACCAGATCTCTTTGTGTTGTCTTGCCAGCCTCGGCCCATTGGGACCAGGCTAGTGTGAATATGATTGTAGCCTAGTCCCAGGTCTGTTTGTGTTGTCTTGCCAGCCTCGGCCCAATACCTCGTTGTCTTGCCAGCCTCGGCCCATTGGGACCAGATCTCTTTGTGTTGTCTTGCCAGCCTCGGCCCATTGGGACCAGGTCTCTTTGTGTTGTCTTGCCAGCCTCGGCCCATTGGGACCAGGCTAGTGTGAATATGATTGTAGCCTAGTCCCAGATCTCTTTGTGTTGTCTTGCCAGCCTCGGCCCATTGGGACCAGGCTAGTGTGAATATGATTGTAGCCTAGTCCCAGATCTCTTTGTGTTGTCTTGCCAGCCTCGGCCCATTGGGACCAGGCTAGTGTGAATATGATTGTAGCCTAGTCCCAGATCTGTTTGTGTTGTCTTGCCTACCTCGGCCCATTGGGACCAGGCTAGTTTGAATATGATTGTAGCCTAGTCCCAGATCTGTTTGTGTTGTCTTGCCAGCCTCGACCCATTGGGACCAGGTCTGTTTGTGTTGTCTTGCCAGCCTCGGCCCATTGGGACCAGGTCTCTTTGTGTTGTCTTGCCAGCCTCGGCCCATTGGGACCAGGCTAGTGTGAATATGATTGTAGCCTAGTCCCAGATCTCTTTGTGTTTTCTTGCCAGCCTCGGCCCATTGGGACCAGGTCTGTTTGTGTTGTCTTGCCAGCCTCGGCCCATTGGGACCAGGTCTCTTTGTGTTGTCTTGCCAGCCTCGGCCCATTGGGACCAGGTCTGTTTGTGTTGTCTTGCCAGCCTCGGCCCATTGGGACCAGGTCTCTTTGTGTTGTCTTGCCAGCCTCGGCCCATTGGGACCAGATCTCTTTGTGTTGTCTTGCCAGCCTCGGCCCATTGGGACCAGGTCTGTTTGTGTTGTCTTGCCAGCCTCGGCCCATTGGGACCAGATCTCTTTGTGTTGTCTTGCCAGCCTCGACCCATTGGGACCAGGCTAGTGTGAATATGATTGTAGCCTAGTCCCAGATCTGTTTGTGTTGTCTTGCCAACCTCGGCCCATTGGGACCAGGCTAGTTTGAATATGATTGTAGCCTAGTCCCAGATCTGTTTGTGTTGTCTTGCCAGCCTCGACCCATTGGGACCAGGTCTGTTTGTGTTGTCTTGCCAGCCTCGGCCCATTGGGACCAGATCTCTTTGTGTTGTCTTGCCAGCCTCGGCCCATTGGGACCAGGCTAGTGTGAATATGATTGTAGCCTAGTCCCAGGTCTGTTTGTGTTGTCTTGCCAGCCTCGGCCCAATACCTCGTTGTCTTGCCAGCCTCGGCCCATTGGGACCAGATCTCTTTGTGTTGTCTTGCCAGCCTCGGCCCATTGGGACCAGGTCTCTTTGTGTTGTCTTGCCAGCCTCGGCCCATTGGGACCAGGCTAGTGTGAATATGATTGTAGCCTAGTCCCAGATCTCTTTGTGTTGTCTTGCCAGCCTCGGCCCATTGGGACCAGGCTAGTGTGAATATGATTGTAGCCTAGTCCCAGATCTCTTTGTGTTGTCTTGCCAGCCTCGGCCCATTGGGACCAGGCTAGTGTGAATATGATTGTAGCCTAGTCCCAGATCTGTTTGTGTTGTCTTGCCAACCTCGGCCCATTGGGACCAGGCTAGTTTGAATATGATTGTAGCCTAGTCCCAGATCTGTTTGTGTTGTCTTGCCAGCCTCGACCCATTGGGACCAGGTCTGTTTGTGTTGTCTTGCCAGCCTCGGCCCATTGGGACCAGATCTCTTTGTGTTGTCTTGCCAGCCTCGGCCCATTGGGACCAGGCTAGTGTGAATATGATTGTAGCCTAGTCCCAGGTCTGTTTGTGTTGTCTTGCCAGCCTCGGCCCAATACCTCGTTGTCTTGCCAGCCTCGGCCCATTGGGACCAGATCTCTTTGTGTTGTCTTGCCAGCCTCGGCCCATTGGGACCAGGTCTCTTTGTGTTGTCTTGCCAGCCTCGGCCCATTGGGACCAGGCTAGTGTGAATATGATTGTAGCCTAGTCCCAGATCTCTTTGTGTTGTCTTGCCAGCCTCGGCCCATTGGGACCAGGCTAGTGTGAATATGATTGTAGCCTAGTCCCAGATCTCTTTGTGTTGTCTTGCCAGCCTCGGCCCATTGGGACCAGGCTAGTGTGAATATGATTGTAGCCTAGTCCCAGATCTCTTTGTGTTGTCTTGCCAGCCTCGGCCCATTGGGACCAGGCTAGTGTGAATATGATTGTAGCCTAGTCCCAGATCTGTTTGTGTTGTCTTGCCAACCTCGGCCCATTGGGACCAGGCTAGTTTGAATATGATTGTAGCCTAGTCCCAGATCTGTTTGTGTTGTCTTGCCAGCCTCGACCCATTGGGACCAGGTCTGTTTGTGTTGTCTTGCCAGCCTCGGCCCATTGGGACCAGGTCTCTTTGTGTTGTCTTGCCAGCCTCGGCCCATTGGGACCAGGCTAGTGTGAATATGATTGTAGCCTAGTCCCAGATCTCTTTGTGTTTTCTTGCCAGCCTCGGCCCATTGGGACCAGGTCTGTTTGTGTTGTCTTGCCAGCCTCGGCCCATTGGGACCAGGTCTCTTTGTGTTGTCTTGCCAGCCTCGGCCCATTGGGACCAGGTCTGTTTGTGTTGTCTTGCCAGCCTCGGCCCATTGGGACCAGGTCTCTTTGTGTTGTCTTGCCAGCCTCGGCCCATTGGGACCAGATCTCTTTGTGTTGTCTTGCCAGCCTCGGCCCATTGGGACCAGGTCTGTTTGTGTTGTCTTGCCAGCCTCGGCCCATTGGGACCAGATCTCTTTGTGTTGTCTTGCCAGCCTCGACCCATTGGGACCAGGCTAGTGTGAATATGATTGTAGCCTAGTCCCAGATCTGTTTGTGTTGTCTTGCCAACCTCGGCCCATTGGGACCAGGCTAGTTTGAATATGATTGTAGCCTAGTCCCAGATCTGTTTGTGTTGTCTTGCCAGCCTCGACCCATTGGGACCAGGTCTGTTTGTGTTGTCTTGCCAGCCTCGGCCCATTGGGACCAGATCTCTTTGTGTTGTCTTGCCAGCCTCGGCCCATTGGGACCAGGCTAGTGTGAATATGATTGTAGCCTAGTCCCAGGTCTGTTTGTGTTGTCTTGCCAGCCTCGGCCCAATACCTCGTTGTCTTGCCAGCCTCGGCCCATTGGGACCAGATCTCTTTGTGTTGTCTTGCCAGCCTCGGCCCATTGGGACCAGGTCTCTTTGTGTTGTCTTGCCAGCCTCGGCCCATTGGGACCAGGCTAGTGTGAATATGATTGTAGCCTAGTCCCAGATCTCTTTGTGTTGTCTTGCCAGCCTCGGCCCATTGGGACCAGGCTAGTGTGAATATGATTGTAGCCTAGTCCCAGATCTCTTTGTGTTGTCTTGCCAGCCTCGGCCCATTGGGACCAGGCTAGTGTGAATATGATTGTAGCCTAGTCCCAGATCTGTTTGTGTTGTCTTGCCAACCTCGGCCCATTGGGACCAGGCTAGTTTGAATATGATTGTAGCCTAGTCCCAGATCTGTTTGTGTTGTCTTGCCAGCCTCGACCCATTGGGACCAGGTCTGTTTGTGTTGTCTTGCCAGCCTCGGCCCATTGGGACCAGATCTCTTTGTGTTGTCTTGCCAGCCTCGGCCCATTGGGACCAGGCTAGTGTGAATATGATTGTAGCCTAGTCCCAGGTCTGTTTGTGTTGTCTTGCCAGCCTCGGCCCAATACCTCGTTGTCTTGCCAGCCTCGGCCCATTGGGACCAGATCTCTTTGTGTTGTCTTGCCAGCCTCGGCCCATTGGGACCAGGTCTCTTTGTGTTGTCTTGCCAGCCTCGGCCCATTGGGACCAGGCTAGTGTGAATATGATTGTAGCCTAGTCCCAGATCTCTTTGTGTTGTCTTGCCAGCCTCGGCCCATTGGGACCAGGCTAGTGTGAATATGATTGTAGCCTAGTCCCAGATCTCTTTGTGTTGTCTTGCCAGCCTCGGCCCATTGGGACCAGGCTAGTGTGAATATGATTGTAGCCTAGTCCCAGATCTCTTTGTGTTGTCTTGCCAGCCTCGGCCCATTGGGACCAGGCTAGTGTGAATATGATTGTAGCCTAGTCCCAGATCTCTTTGTGTTGTCTTGCCAGCCTCGGCCCATTGGGACCAGATCTGTTTGTGTTGTCTTGCCAGCCTCGGCCCATTGGGACCAGATCTCTTTGTGTTGTCTTGCCAGCCTCGGCCCATTGGGACCAGATCTCTTTGTGTTGTCTTGCCAGCCTCGGCCCATTGGGACCAGATCTCTTTGTGTTGTCTTGCCAGCCTCGGCCCATTGGGACCAGATCTGTTTGTGTTGTCTTGCCAGCCTCGGCCCATTGGGACCAGATCTGTTTGTGTTGTCTTGCCAGCCTCGACCCATTGGGACCAGATCTGTTTGTGTTGTCTTGCCAGCCTCGGCCCATTGGGACCAGATCTGTTTGTGTTGTCTTGCCAGCCTCGGCCCATTGGGACCAGATCTGTTTGTGTTGTCTTGCCAGATTCGGCCCATTGGGACCAGGTCTGTTTGTGTAGTCTTGCCAGCCTCGGCCCATTGGGACCAGATCTGTTTGTGTTGTCTTGCCAGCCTCGGCCCATTGGGACCAGATCTGTTTGTGTTGTCTTGCCAGCCTCGGCCCATTGGGACCAGATCTGTTTGTGTTGTCTTGCCAGCCTCGGCCCATTGGGACCAGATCTGTTTGTGTTGTCTTGCCAGCCTCGGCCCATTGGGACCAGGTCTGTTTGTGTTGTCTTGCCAGCCTCGGCCCATTGGGACCAGGTCTGTTTGTGTTGTCTTGCCAGCCTCGGCCCATTGGGACCAGGTCTGTTTGTGTTGTCTTGCCAGCCTCGGCCCATTGGGACCAGGTCTGTTTGTGTTGTCTTGCCAGCCTCGGCCCATTGGGACCAGGTCTGTTTGTGTAGTCTTGCCAGCCTCGGCCCATTGGGACCAGGCTAGTTTGAATATGATTGTAGCCTAGTCCCAGATCTGTTTGTGTTGTCTTGCCAGCCTCGACCCATTGGGACCAGGTCTGTTTGTGTTGTCTTGCCAGCCTCGGCCCATTGGGACCAGATCTCTTTGTGTTGTCTTGCCAGCCTCGGCCCATTGGGACCAGGCTAGTGTGAATATGATTGTAGCCTAGTCCCAGGTCTGTTTGTGTTGTCTTGCCAGCCTCGGCCCAATACCTCGTTGTCTTGCCAGCCTCGGCCCATTGGGACCAGATCTCTTTGTGTTGTCTTGCCAGCCTCGGCCCATTGGGACCAGGTCTCTTTGTGTTGTCTTGCCAGCCTCGGCCCATTGGGACCAGGCTAGTGTGAATATGATTGTAGCCTAGTCCCAGATCTCTTTGTGTTGTCTTGCCAGCCTCGGCCCATTGGGACCAGGCTAGTGTGAATATGATTGTAGCCTAGTCCCAGATCTCTTTGTGTTGTCTTGCCAGCCTCGGCCCATTGGGACCAGGCTAGTGTGAATATGATTGTAGCCTAGTCCCAGATCTGTTTGTGTTGTCTTGCCAACCTCGGCCCATTGGGACCAGGCTAGTTTGAATATGATTGTAGCCTAGTCCCAGATCTGTTTGTGTTGTCTTGCCAGCCTCGACCCATTGGGACCAGGTCTGTTTGTGTTGTCTTGCCAGCCTCGGCCCATTGGGACCAGATCTCTTTGTGTTGTCTTGCCAGCCTCGGCCCATTGGGACCAGGCTAGTGTGAATATGATTGTAGCCTAGTCCCAGGTCTGTTTGTGTTGTCTTGCCAGCCTCGGCCCAATACCTCGTTGTCTTGCCAGCCTCGGCCCATTGGGACCAGATCTCTTTGTGTTGTCTTGCCAGCCTCGGCCCATTGGGACCAGGTCTCTTTGTGTTGTCTTGCCAGCCTCGGCCCATTGGGACCAGGCTAGTGTGAATATGATTGTAGCCTAGTCCCAGATCTCTTTGTGTTGTCTTGCCAGCCTCGGCCCATTGGGACCAGGCTAGTGTGAATATGATTGTAGCCTAGTCCCAGATCTCTTTGTGTTGTCTTGCCAGCCTCGGCCCATTGGGACCAGGCTAGTGTGAATATGATTGTAGCCTAGTCCCAGATCTCTTTGTGTTGTCTTGCCAGCCTCGGCCCATTGGGACCAGGCTAGTGTGAATATGATTGTAGCCTAGTCCCAGATCTGTTTGTGTTGTCTTGCCAGCCTCGGCCCATTGGGACCAGATCTGTTTGTGTTGTCTTGCCAGCCTCGGCCCATTGGGACCAGATCTCTTTGTGTTGTCTTGCCAGCCTCGGCCCATTGGGACCAGATCTGTTTGTGTTGTCTTGCCAGCCTCGACCCATTGGGACCAGATCTGTTTGTGTTGTCTTGCCAACCTCGGCCCATTGGGACCAGATCTGTTTGTGTTGTCTTGCCAGCCTCGGCCCATTGGGACCAGATCTGTTTGTGTTGTCTTGCCAGCCTCGGCCCATTGGGACCAGGTCTGTTTGTGTAGTCTTGCCAGCCTCGGCCCATTGGGACCAGATCTGTTTGTGTTGTCTTGCCAGCCTCGACCCATTGGGACCAGGTCTGTTTGTGTTGTCTTGCCAGCCTCGGCCCATTGGGACCAGGTCTCTTTGTGTTGTCTTGCCAGCCTCGGCCCATTGGGACCAGGCTAGTGTGAATATGATTGTAGCCTAGTCCCAGATCTCTTTGTGTTTTCTTGCCAGCCTCGGCCCATTGGGACCAGGTCTGTTTGTGTTGTCTTGCCAGCCTCGGCCCATTGGGACCAGGTCTCTTTGTGTTGTCTTGCCAGCCTCGGCCCATTGGGACCAGGTCTGTTTGTGTTGTCTTGCCAGCCTCGGCCCATTGGGACCAGGTCTCTTTGTGTTGTCTTGCCAGCCTCGGCCCATTGGGACCAGATCTCTTTGTGTTGTCTTGCCAGCCTCGGCCCATTGGGACCAGGTCTGTTTGTGTTGTCTTGCCAGCCTCGGCCCATTGGGACCAGATCTCTTTGTGTTGTCTTGCCAGCCTCGACCCATTGGGACCAGGCTAGTGTGAATATGATTGTAGCCTAGTCCCAGATCTGTTTGTGTTGTCTTGCCAACCTCGGCCCATTGGGACCAGGCTAGTTTGAATATGATTGTAGCCTAGTCCCAGATCTGTTTGTGTTGTCTTGCCAGCCTCGACCCATTGGGACCAGGTCTGTTTGTGTTGTCTTGCCAGCCTCGGCCCATTGGGACCAGATCTCTTTGTGTTGTCTTGCCAGCCTCGGCCCATTGGGACCAGGCTAGTGTGAATATGATTGTAGCCTAGTCCCAGGTCTGTTTGTGTTGTCTTGCCAGCCTCGGCCCAATACCTCGTTGTCTTGCCAGCCTCGGCCCATTGGGACCAGATCTCTTTGTGTTGTCTTGCCAGCCTCGGCCCATTGGGACCAGGTCTCTTTGTGTTGTCTTGCCAGCCTCGGCCCATTGGGACCAGGCTAGTGTGAATATGATTGTAGCCTAGTCCCAGATCTCTTTGTGTTGTCTTGCCAGCCTCGGCCCATTGGGACCAGGCTAGTGTGAATATGATTGTAGCCTAGTCCCAGATCTCTTTGTGTTGTCTTGCCAGCCTCGGCCCATTGGGACCAGGCTAGTGTGAATATGATTGTAGCCTAGTCCCAGATCTGTTTGTGTTGTCTTGCCAACCTCGGCCCATTGGGACCAGGCTAGTTTGAATATGATTGTAGCCTAGTCCCAGATCTGTTTGTGTTGTCTTGCCAGCCTCGACCCATTGGGACCAGGTCTGTTTGTGTTGTCTTGCCAGCCTCGACCCATTGGGACCAGGTCTGTTTGTGTTGTCTTGCCAGCCTCGACCCATTGGGACCAGATCTCTTTGTGTTGTCTTGCCAGCCTCGGCCCATTGGGACCAGGCTAGTGTGAATATGATTGTAGCCTAGTCGCAGATCTCTTTGTGTTGTCTTGCCAGCCTCGGCCCATTGGGACCAGATCTCTTTGTGTTGTCTTGCCAGCCTCGGCCCATTGGGACCAGGCTAGTGTGAATATGATTGTAGCCTAGTCCCAGATCTCTTTGTGTTGTCTTGCCAGCCTCGGCCCATAGGGACCAGGCTAGTGTGAATATGATTGTAGCCTAGTCCCAGATCTCTTTGTGTTGTCTTGCCAGCCTCGGCCCATTGGGACCAGGCTAGTGTGAATATGATTGTAGCCTAGTCCCAGATCTCTTTGTGTTGTCTTGCCAGCCTCGGCCCATTGGGACCAGGCTAGTGTGAATATGATTGTAGCCTAGTCCCAGATCTCTTTGTGTTGTCTTGCCAGCCTCGGCCCATTGGGACCAGATCTGTTTGTGTTGTCTTGCCAGCCTCGGCCCATTGGGACCAGATCTCTTTGTGTTGTCTTGCCAGCCTCGGCCCATTGGGACCAGATCTGTTTGTGTTGTCTTGCCAGCCTCGGCCCATTGGGACCAGATCTGTTTGTGTTGTCTTGCCAGCCTCGGCCCATTGGGACCAGATCTGTTTGTGTTGTCTTGCCAGCCTCGGCCCATTGGGACCAGGTCTCTTTGTGTTGTCTTGCCAGCCTCGGCCCATTGGGACCAGGCTAGTGTGAATATGATTGTAGCCTAGTCCCAGATCTCTTTGTGTTGTCTTGCCAGCCTCGGCCCATTGGGACCAGGCTAGTGTGAATATGATTGTAGCCTAGTCCCAGATCTCTTTGTGTTGTCTTGCCAGCCTCGGCCCATTGGGACCAGGCTAGTGTGAATATGATTGTAGCCTAGTCCCAGATCTGTTTGTGTTGTCTTGCCAACCTCGGCCCATTGGGACCAGGCTAGTTTGAATATGATTGTAGCCTAGTCCCAGATCTGTTTGTGTTGTCTTGCCAGCCTCGACCCATTGGGACCAGGTCTGTTTGTGTTGTCTTGCCAGCCTCGGCCCATTGGGACCAGATCTCTTTGTGTTGTCTTGCCAGCCTCGGCCCATTGGGACCAGGCTAGTGTGAATATGATTGTAGCCTAGTCCCAGGTCTGTTTGTGTTGTCTTGCCAGCCTCGGCCCAATACCTCGTTGTCTTGCCAGCCTCGGCCCATTGGGACCAGATCTCTTTGTGTTGTCTTGCCAGCCTCGGCCCATTGGGACCAGGTCTCTTTGTGTTGTCTTGCCAGCCTCGGCCCATTGGGACCAGGCTAGTGTGAATATGATTGTAGCCTAGTCCCAGATCTCTTTGTGTTGTCTTGCCAGCCTCGGCCCATTGGGACCAGGCTAGTGTGAATATGATTGTAGCCTAGTCCCAGATCTCTTTGTGTTGTCTTGCCAGCCTCGGCCCATTGGGACCAGGCTAGTGTGAATATGATTGTAGCCTAGTCCCAGATCTCTTTGTGTTGTCTTGCCAGCCTCGGCCCATTGGGACCAGGCTAGTGTGAATATGATTGTAGCCTAGTCCCAGATCTCTTTGTGTTGTCTTGCCAGCCTCGGCCCATTGGGACCAGATCTGTTTGTGTTGTCTTGCCAGCCTCGGCCCATTGGGACCAGATCTCTTTGTGTTGTCTTGCCAGCCTCGGCCCATTGGGACCAGATCTGTTTGTGTTGTCTTGCCAGCCTCGGCCCATTGGGACCAGATCTGTTTGTGTTGTCTTGCCAGCCTCGGCCCATTGGGACCAGATCTGTTTGTGTTGTCTTGCCAGCCTCGGCCCATTGGGACCAGATCTGTTTGTGTTGTCTTGCCAGCCTCGGCCCATTGGGACCAGATCTGTTTGTGTTGTCTTGCCAGCCTCGGCCCATTCGGACCAGGTCTGTTTGTGTTGTCTTGCCAGCCTCGGCCCATTGGGACCAGATCTGTTTGTGTTGTCTTGCCAGCCTCGGCCCATTGGGACCAGATCTGTTTGTGTTGTCTTGCCAGCCTCGGCCCATTGGGACCAGATCTGTTTGTGTTGTCTTGCCAGCCTCGGCCCATTGGGACCAGATCTGTTTGTGTTGTCTTGCCAGCCTCGGCCCATTGGGACCAGGTCTGTTTGTGTTGTCTTGCCAGCCTCGGCCCATTGGGACCAGGTCTGTTTGTGTTGTCTTGCCAGCCTCGGCCCATTGGGACCAGATCTCTTTGTGTTGTCTTGCCAGCCTCGGCCCATTGGGACCAGGTCTCTTTGTGTTGTCTTGCCAGCCTCGGCCCATTGGGACCAGGTCTCTTTGTGTTGTCTTGCCAGCCTCGGCCCATTGGGACCAGGTCTCTTTGTGTTGTCTTGCCAGCCTCGACCCATTGGGACCAGGTCTGTTTGTGTTGTCTTGCCAGCCTCGGCCCATTGGGACCAGATCTCTTTGTGTTGTCTTGCCAGCCTCGGCCAATTGGGACCAGGTCTGTTTGTGTTGTCTTGCCAGCCTCGGCCCATTGGGACCAGGTCTCTTTGTGTTGTCTTGCCAGCCTCTGCCCATTGGGACCAGATCTCTTTGTGTTGTCTTGCCAGCCTCGGCCCATTGGGACCAGGTCTCTTTGTGTTGTCTTGCCAGCCTCGGCCCATTGGGACCAGGTCTCTTTGTGTTGTCTTGCCAGCCTCGGCCCATTGGGACCAGGCTAGTGTGAATATGATTGTAGCCTAGTCCCAGGTCTGTTTGTGTTGTCTTGCCAGCCTCGGCCCAATACCTCGTTGTCTTGCCAGCCTCGGCCCATTGGGACCAGATCTCTTTGTGTTGTCTTGCCAGCCTCGGCCCATTGGGACCAGGTCTCTTTGTGTTGTCTTGCCAGCCTCGGCCCATTGGGACCAGGCTAGTGTGAATATTATTGTAGCCTAGTCCCAGATCTCTTTGTGTTGTCTTGCCAGCCTCGGCCCATTGGGACCAGGCTAGTGTGAATATGATTGTAGCCTAGTCCCAGATCTCTTTGTGTTGTCTTGCCAGCCTCGGCCCATTGGGACCAGGCTAGTGTGAATATGATTGTAGCCTAGTCCCAGATCTCTTTGTGTTGTCTTGCCAGCCTCGGCCCATTGGGACCAGGCTAGTGTGAATATGATTGTAGCCTAGTCCCAGATCTCTTTGTGTTGTCTTGCCAGCCTCGGCCCATTGGGACCAGATCTGTTTGTGTTGTCTTGCCAGCCTCGGCCCATTGGGACCAGATCTCTTTGTGTTGTCTTGCCAGCCTCGGCCCATTGGGACCAGATCTGTTTGTGTTGTCTTGCCAGCCTCGGCCCATTGGGACCAGATCTGTTTGTGTTGTCTTGCCAGCCTCGGCCCATTGGGACCAGATCTGTTTGTGTTGTCTTGCCAGCCTCGGCCCATTGGGACCAGATCTGTTTGTGTTGTCTTGCCAGCCTCGGCCCATTGGGACCAGATCTGTTTGTGTTGTCTTGCCAGCCTCGGCCCATTGGGACCAGGTCTGTTTGTGTTGTCTTGCCAGCCTCGGCCCATTGGGACCAGATCTGTTTGTGTTGTCTTGCCAGCCTCGGCCCATTGGGACCAGATCTGTTTGTGTTGTCTTGCCAGCCTCGGCCCATTGGGACCAGATCTGTTTGTGTTGTCTTGCCAGCCTCGGCCCATTGGGACCAGATCTGTTTGTGTTGTCTTGCCAGCCTCGGCCCATTGGGACCAGGTCTGTTTGTGTTGTCTTGCCAGCCTCGGCCCATTGGGACCAGGTCTGTTTGTGTTGTCTTGCCAGCCTCGGCCCATTGGGACCAGGTCTCTTTGTGTTGTCTTGCCAGCCTCGGCCCATTGGGACCAGGTCTCTTTGTGTTGTCTTGCCAGCCTCGGCCCATTGGGACCAGGTCTCTTTGTGTTGTCTTGCCAGCCTCGGCCCATTGGGACCAGGTCTCTTTGTGTTGTCTTGCCAGCCTCGACCCATTGGGACCAGGTCTGTTTGTGTTGTCTTGCCAGCCTCGGCCCATTGGGACCAGATCTCTTTGTGTTGTCTTGCCAGCCTCGGCCCATTGGGACCAGGTCTGTTTGTGTTGTCTTGCCAGCCTCGGCCCATTGGGACCAGGTCTCTTTGTGTTGTCTTGCCAGCCTCGGCCCATTGGGACCAGATCTCTTTGTGTTGTCTTGCCAGCCTCGGCCCATTGGGACCAGGTCTCTTTGTGTTGTCTTGCCAGCCTCGGCCCATTGGGACCAGGTCTCTTTGTGTTGTCTTGCCAGCCTCGGCCCATTGGGACCAGATCTCTTTGTGTTGTCTTGCCAGCTTCTGCCCATTGGGACCAGGTCTCTTTGTGTTGTCTTGCCAGCCTCGGCCCATTGGGACCAGATCTGTTTGTGTTGTCTTGCCAGCCTCGGCCCATTGGGACCAGGTCTGTTTGTGTAGTCTTGCCAGCCTCGGCCCATTGGGACCAGATCTCTTTGTGTTGTCTTGCCAGCCTCGGCCCATTGGGACCAGGTCTCTTTGTGTTGTCTTGCCAGCCTCGGCCCATTGGGACCAGATCTCTTTGTGTTGTCTTGCCAGCCTCGGCCCATTGGGACCAGGTCTCTTTGTGTTGTCTTGCCAGCCTCGGCCCATTGGGACCAGATCTGTTTGTGTTGTCTTGCCAGCCTCGGCCCATTGGGACCAGATCTCTTTGTGTTGTCTTGCCAGCCTCGGCCCATTGGGACCAGGTCTCTTTGTGTTGTCTTGCCAGCCTCGGCCCATTGGGACCAGATCTGTTTGTGTTGTCTTGCCAGCCTCGGCCCATTGGGACCAGGTCTCTTTGTGTTGTCTTGCCAGCCTCGGCCCATTGGGACCAGGTCTGTTTGTGTAGTCTTGCCAGCCTCGGCCCATTGGGACCAGGTCTCTTTGTGTTGTCTTGCCAGCCTCGGCCCATTGGGACCAGGTCTGTTTGTGTAGTCTTGCCAGCCTCGGCCCATTGGGACCAGATCTCTTTGTGTTGTCTTGCCAGCCTCGGCCCATTGGGACCAGGTCTCTTTGTGTTGTCTTGCCAGCCTCGGCCCATTGGGACCAGGTCTCTTTGTGTAGTCTTGCCAGCCTCGGCCCATTGGGACCAGGTCTCTTTGTGTTGTCTTGCCAGCCTCGGCCCATTGGGACCAGGTCTCTTTGTGTAGTCTTGCCAGCCTCGGCCCATTGGGACCAGGCTAGTGTGATTGACCAGTCAACTGGACAGGATTATGATAACAACGTACTATTGTCTCAAGATTTTTTCCTAACGTTGTTTTGTTGTATCTCTCTCAGGTATCTCCACAAACCCTACCTCATCAGTGGGAATAAGTTTGACCTCCGTATCTATGTGTACGTGACGTCTTACGACCCGCTCCGTGTTTACATCTTCCAAGACGGACTCGTCCGCTTCGCCAGCGTCAAGTACGTCACCTGACCCTGTTTCGACGAATCATCTTCATACGTTTTTGGTTGTGACTTCAGTTAAAGCCGGGAAAGGTTATAATGCTTTATAACCGATTTTGGGGTTGTTGTTTGGGGTGCTGTAGGTATTCCTCTTCTGTGAAAAGCCTTAGCAACAAGTTCATGCACCTGACCAACTACAGCGTGAACAAGAAGAACTCTGACTATCAGAACAATGACAGTGACAAGACCTGCCAGGGACACAAGTGGTGAGAGCAATGGATGGGATGTGTTTTATGTTTGCATGTCACTAGGCTTTTTCATTGGACAGATGGACTAATGAGTGTGTGTGTCCGTGTGTGTCCGTGTGTGTCCGTGTGTGTCCGTGTGTGTCCGTGTGTGTCCGTGTGTGTCCGTGTGTGTCCGTGTGTCAGGGCTCTGAAGGCACTGTGGCACTACCTAGGCTCGAAGGGAGTTGACACTACGCTGATCTGGGAGGAGATTAAGGACATTGTCATCAAGACCATCATTGCGTAGGTCACAGAATTTAAATACAACCCTTACACTGACTTCTGAAAGTATTCATCCCTCTTGACTTATTCCACATTGTAGTGTTATAGTATGAATTCAAAATGGATTACATAGATTTTTTCCCCCCTCACCCATAATGACATCACAATACCCCATAATGACGTCACAATACCCCATAATGACGTCACAATACCCCATAATGACGCCACAATACCCCATAATGACGTCACAATACCTCATAATGACGTCACAATACCTCATAATGACATCACAATACCCCATAATGACAAAGTGAAAACATGTTTTTAGACATTTTTTCTAATTTATTGAAAATTAAATACAGAAATATCTAATTTACATAAGTATTTGCACCCTTGAGTCAATACATGTTATATTCACCTTTGGCAGCGATTATAGCTGTGATTCTTTCTGGGTAATTCTCTAAGAGCTTTGCACACCTGGATTGTACAATATTTTAACATCTTAAAAAAATTATTCAATCTCTTGTCAAGTTGGTTGAATGCTAGACAGACATTTTCAAGTCTTGTCATAGATTTTCATGCCGATTTTTTTTTTTTTAAGTCAAACTGTAAGTAGGCCACTCAGGAACATTCAATATCTTCTTGGTAAGCAACTCCAGTGTAGATTTGGCCTTGTGTTTTAGGTTATTGTCCTGCTGAGAGGTGAATTCATCTCACAGTGTATGTTGGAAAGCAGACTGAACCAGGTTTTCCTCTAGGATTTTGACTGTGCTTAGTTCTATTCCGTTTCTTTTTATCCCCAAAAACTCCCTAGTCCTTGTCAATGACAAGCATACCCATACCATGATGCAGCCACCACCATGCTTGAAAATATGAAGAGTGATAGTCAGTGATGTGTTGTGTTGGATTTTCCCGAAGCATAATGCTTTGTATTCAGGACATAAAGTTAATTTCTTTGCCACATGTTTTATAGTTTTTACTTTAGATAAATCCCTGAGCAGTTTCCTTCCTCTCCGGCAACTGAGAGGACCAAAACCCCTGCACACTGACTCAGTACCGGTACCCCCTGTATATAGCCCCATTATTCTTATTCTTATTGTGTTACTTTTTATTATTACTTTTTATTTTAGTCTAGGGGTTCAATACTTATTGACTCAAGACAAGTTCAGCTTTTCATATTTAATTAATTTGTTAAAAAAAAAAAAAAAATCTTAAGACATAATTCCACTTTGACATTATGGGGTGACACAACATCTCAATTTGAATCCATTTTAAATTCAAGCTGTAACAAAACAAAATGTAGAACAAGTCAAAGTAGGAATACTTTCTTAAGGTACTGTATAAAGGTCCAAACATATGGATGTCAGAGCAGAAACTATATATATATATACACTGCTCAAAAAAATAAAGGGAACACTTAAACAACACAATGTAACTCCAAGTCAATCACACTTCTGTGAAATCAAACTGTCCACTTAGGAAGCAACACTGATTGACAATAAATGTCACATGCTGTTGTGCAAATGGAATAGACAACAGGTGGAAATTATAGGCAATTAGCAAGACACCCCCAATAAAGGAGTGGTTCTGCAGGTGGTGACCACAGACCACTTCTCAGTTCCTATGCTTCCTGGCTGATGTTTTGGTCACTTTTGAATGCTGGCGGTGCTTTCACTCTATAGTGGTAGCATGAGACGGAGTCTACAACCCACACAAGTGGCTCAGGTAGTGCAGCTCATCCAGGATGGCACATCAATGCGAGCTGTGGCAAGAAGGTTTGCTGTGTCTGTCAGCGTAGTGTCCAGAGCATGGAGGCGCTACCAGGAGACAGGCCAGTACATCAGGAGACGTGGAGGAGGCCGTAGGAGGGCAACAACCCAGCAGCAGGACTGCTACCTCCGCCTTTGTGCAAGGAGGAGCAGGAGGAGCACTGCCAAAGCCCTGCAAAATGACCTCCAGCAGGCCACAAATGTGCATGTGTCTGCTCAAACGGTCAGAAACAGACTCTATGAGGGTGGTATGAGGGCCCGACATCCACAGGTGGGGGTTGTGCTTACAGCCCAACACCGTGCAGGACGTTTGGCATTTGCCAGAGAACACCAAGATTGGAAAATTCGCCACTGGCTCCCTATGCTCTTCACAGATGAAAGCAGGTTCACACTGAGCACATGTGACAGACTTGACAGAGTCTGGAGACGCGGTGGAGAACGTTCTGCTGCCTGCAACATCCTCCAGCATGACCGGTTTGGCGGTGGGTCAGTCATGGTGTGGGGTGGCATTTCTTTTTAAAGAAAAACTAACAGGTCTGTGAGAGCCGGAATTCTTACTGGTTGGTAGGTGATCAAATACTTATGTCATGCAATAAAATGCAAATTAATTACTTAAAAATCATACAATGTGATTTTCTGGATTTTTGTTTTTGATTCCGTCTCTCACAGTTGAAGTGTACCTATGATAAACATTACAGACCTCTACATGCTTTGTAAGTAGGAAAACCTGCAAAATCGGCAGTGTATCAAATACTTGTTCTCCCCACTGTATATGAAACTATACCAGGAAGTCCAAGGAACTGGCCGTAGATCTCAGAGATAATTGTGATGAGGCACATATCTGGGGAAAGGTATAAAACTAGTTTGTATTGTTTTGAAAAACGTTTCAAGAGTACAGTGGTTTCCATCATTGGGAAATGGAAAAGATATGGAACTACCCAGACTCTGCCTCGAGCTGGCCGTCCGCTCAAACTGAGCAACCGGGGCAAGAAGGATCTTGGTCAAGGAGGTGACCAAGAACCCAATGACCACTCTGACAGAACTGCAGAGTTCCTTGGCTGAGATGGGAGAACCTGCCAGAAGGATAAGTCTATACAGCACGTCACCAATCTGGGGTTTATGGGCGAGTGGCCAGACGGAATCCACTCCTGAGAAAAAGGCACGTGACAGTACACCTGGAGTTTGCAAAAAGGCACGTGAAAGACAGAACATAAGGCAAAACATTCTGTGGTCTGATGAGACTAAAATATAGCTCTTGACTTGAATGCAAAGTGCTATGTCTTGAGTAAACCAGGCACAGCTCATCATCCATCTATCACCATCCCTACCGTGAAGCATGGTGGTGGCAGCGTCATGCTATGGGGATGCTTTTCAGCAGCAGGGACTGGGACACTGGTAAGGATAGAGGGAACAATGAATGGAGCCAAATACAGGCAAATCCTTGACGAGAACCTGCTTCAGAGTACAAACGACCTTAGACTTGGGGGACGAAGATTTACATTCCAACAGGACATTGACCCAAAGCACACAGCCAAAACAACGCTGGAATGGCTTCAGAACAAGAATGTGAAAGTCCTTGAGTGGCCCAGCCAAAACCCAGACTTGAATCCCATTGAAAATCTGTGGAAAGACTTGAAGATTGCTGTTCACCGCTGCTCCCCATTTTAACTTAACAGAGCTTGAGAAAATCTGCAAGGAAGAATGAGAGAAAATCCCCAAATCCAGATGTGCGAAGCTGATACAGACCTACCCAAGACGACTCAAAGCTGATACAGACATACCCAAGACGACTCAAAGCTGATACAGACCTACCCAAGACGACTCAAAGCTGATAGAGATACCCAAGACGACTCAAAGCTGTAATCGCCGCCAACGGTGCCTCTATAAAGTATTGACTCAGAATACTTATGTAAATTAGATATTTATTTATGTAAACTGTCTGAAAACATTGTATTGTAGTATTTACAACACTTATTATACACCGAACAAAAAAAATTAAACGCAACATGCAACAATTTCTAAGATTTTACTGAGTTATAGTTCGTATGAGGAAATCGGTCAATTTAAATTAATTCATTAGGTCCTAATCTATGGAGTTCACATGGCTGGGAATACAGATATGCATCTGTTGGTCACAGCTACCTTAAAAAAAAAAATACTTCACAATGGGCCTCAGGATCTCGTCACGGTATTTCTGTGCATATATATCGCCATCGGTAAAATGAAATTGTGCTGGTTGTCCGTAGTTTATGACCACCCATACCGTAACCCCACCGTAACGATGGGGCTCTCTGTTCAGCAAACCGCTCTCCCACACAACGCCATACACATGGTCTGCGGTTGTCAGCCCGGTTGGATGTACTGCCAAATTCTCAAAAAATGACATTGAAGGCGGCTTATGGTAGAGAAATTAACATTACATTCTCTGGCAACAGCTCTGGTGGACATTCCTTCAGTCAGAATGCCATTTGCAGGCTCCATCAAAACTTGAGACATCTGTGGCGTTGTGTTGTGTGACAAAACTGCACATTTTAGAGTGGCCTTTTTATTGTCCCCAGCACAAGGTGCACCTGTGTAATGATCATGCTGTTTAATCAGCTTCTTGATATGCCACATCTGTCAGGTGGATGGATTATCTTGGCAAAGGAGAAATGCTCACTAACAGGAATGTAAACAAATTTGTGCACAAAATCAGAAATAAGCTTTTTGTGCATCTGGAATATTTCTGGGATCTTTTATTTCAGCTCATGAAACACGGGACCAACACTTTACATGTTGCAGTTTATATATTTTTTCAGTGTAGTATCTATGGTCAGAGTTAAACACAACTAATTATTGTATCTATGGTGTGTCTTTTAATGAAGCTGTGGCATTATGTGTATCCCAGAATAACTAGGTCTTGCCATTTTGATGAATGAATTATACATGTCTTGGTACCACAACCTGCAGGTATAAAACTTTATAACTTGTTATAAGCAGGTATGAGCATTTATATTGTTTTTATAACCTGTTCTGTCTCTCTGTGTATCAGGTCTGACCCGTACGTCAACACGCTAGTCAAGATGCACCTGCGCTCCTCCTACAGCTGTCATGAGCTGTTTGGCTTTGACGTCATGCTGGATGAGAACCTCAAGCCTTGGGTTCTGGAGGTCAATATATCGCCAAGGTAGCAGACAGATCATTCTACCCGATTTTTAAAGACACTATGGCATTTCTATTTTGGAATGATTTCTAACAGCCTTAGCTTTTTATTACCAACACCTTAACCTGTGTCTTGTGTGAGCAGTGTTTCCGCCGTCTTATTCAGTCTCTCTGATAAATGCCTTTACTGTGGCTTTTACTGACCCCTTCTGTGTGTTCCTGCACTCTCTCTCCTTCATTCTCTTCTCTCTGTCAGCCTCCACTCCAGCACCTCTCTGGACGTGACCATAAAGGGCCAGATGATCAGAGATGTGTTAAACCTGGCGGGTTTTCTTCTGCCTCAGAGAGAAGAGGTGCACCCGTCCTTCAGTTCCTCCGGCAGCTCCTCCAGCAGGTCATTAACGCCATTGATCACTGCTGGTCACAATTTCCGTCCTCACCCTTTCCTTTGGCCCCTAACCCTTCTGATCTGTCAGGTGGAATCAATATGGCTCCAACCACTACACTGCCTATTCCCTTCTAGAACCTTCCGATCTGTCAGGTGGAATCAATATGGTTCCAACCACTACACTGCCTATTCCCTTCTAGAACCTTCCGATCTGTCAGGTGGAATCAATATGGCTCCAACCACTACACTACGTATTCCCTTCTAGACCCTTCCGATCTATAAACATTGAAGCGGGAGGTGTAGGGAGCAAGTGAGGAATTTCTGCTGGACTCACTCAACAGCCCATAAGACGATAGAGTGGGGTTCATCAATACCTTATTGTCTTTGCTTTGTGGATTGGTATAATGACTTGGTTTTGTCTTTTTTTTTCTCTGTGTTTTGTGTGTTTTAGTTTGAGTGGAGGAACCCGGGAGAGAACCAGATCGGATATTTCTCCTGATGAGAAAGTCAAACGGGCCCTCTACCTGAGCCAGCGCTTTGCAGACCAGGTATATTCATGCAGCCATCAGATGCAGCTAACGGTAACTTTCCCAGACGTGAAGTCGTAAGTCCATCATGATGTGTGTTCAAGTCCAGTTATGAAGGTTTAAGTCCTGACATGATGTGTGTTCAAGTCCGGTTATGAAGGTTTAAATCCTGACATGATCTGTGTTCAAGTCCAGTTATGAAGGTTTAAGTCCTGACATGATGTGTGTTCAAGTCCGGTTATGAAGGTTTAAATCCTGACATGATCTGTGTTCAAGTCCGGTTATGAAGGTTTAAGTCCTGACATGATCTGTGTTCAAGTCCAGTTATGAATTTTTAAGTCCTGACATGATCTGTGTTCCAGTCCAGTTATGAAGGTTTAAGTCCTGACATGATCTGTGTTCCAGTCCAGTTATGAATTTTTAAGTCCTGACATGATGTGTGTTCCAGTCCAGTTATGAATTTTTAAGTCCTGACATGATCTGTGTTCCAGTCCAGTTATGAAGGTTTAAGTCCTGACATGATGTGTATTCAAGTCCAGGTCTTCCTGTGGTCTTCTATCGATTTAGCTTCCAGAATTCCAAGCTAGCTAGCTAGCTAGATACCTTGGAAGTTTCTCAGACGATCGATGTTGTAACTTGTCACTATGAGCTTAAAAGCGCAATGTGCCGCTGCTAAATTTATATAGGGGAAACACTGAAATCAATCAATCAGTATAAAACCCCTCTGGTCCTCAAGACCCTCTGGGTCCCCTGGTTCCTCAAGACCCTCTGGGTCCCCTGGTTCCTCAAGACCCTCTGGGTCCCCTGGTTCCTCAAGACCCTCTGGGTCCCCTGGTTCCTCAAGACCCTCTGGGTCCCCTGGTTCATCAAGACCCTCTGGTTCCTCAAGACCCTCTGGTTCCTCAAGACCCTCTGGTTCCTCAAGACCTTCTGGTTCCTCAAGATCCTCTGGTTCCTCAAGATCCTCTGGTTCCTCAAGATCCTCTGGTTCCTCAAGACCCACTGATCCCTCTGGTTCCTCAAGATCCTCTGGGTCCCCTGGTTCCTCAAGATCCTCTGGGTCCCCTGGTTCCTCAAGATCCTCTGGGTCCCCTGGTTCCTCAAGATCCTCTGGTTCGTCAAGACCCACTGATCCCTCTGGTTCCTCAAGACCCTCTGGTTCCTCAAGACCCTCTGGTTCCTCAAGACCCTCTGGTTCCTCAAGACCTTCTGGTTCCTCAAGATCCTCTGGTTCCTCAAGATCCTCTGGTTCCTCAAGATCCTCTGGTTCCTCAAGATCCTCTGGTTCCTCAAGATCCTCTGGTTCTTCAAGACCCACTGATCCCTCTGGTTCCTCAAGACCCACTGATCCCTCTGGTTCCTCAAGACCCACTGATCCCTCTGGTTCCTCAAGACCCTCTGGGTCCCCTGGTTCCTCAAGACCCTCTGGGTCCCCTGGTTCCTCAAGACCCTCTGGTTCCTCAAGACCCTCTGGTTCCTCAAGACCCTCTGGTTCCTCAAGACCCTCTGGTTCCTCAAGACCCTCTGGTTCCTCAAGACCCTCTGGTTCCTCAAGACCCTCTGGTTCCTCAAGACCCACTGATCCCTCTGGTTCCTCAAGATCCTCTGGTTCCTCAAGACCCACTGATCCCTCTTGTGCCTGACGACCCCCTGGTGCCTCAAGACCCCCTGGTTCCTCAAGACCCCCTGGTTCCTCAAGACCCCCTGGTGCCTCAAGACCCCCTGGTTCCTCAAGACCCTCTGGTTCCTCAAGACCCTCTGGTTCCTCAAGACCCTCTGGTTCCTCAAGACCCTCTGGTTCCTCAAGACCCTCTGGTTCCTCAAGACCCTCTGGTTCCTCAAGACCCTCTGGTTCCTCAAGACCCTCTGGTTCCTCAAGACCCTCTGGTTCCTCAAGACCCTCTGGTTCCTCAAGACCCTCTGGTTCCTCAAGACCCTCTGGTTCCGCTGGTTCCTCAAGACCCTCTGGGTCCCCTGGTTCCTCAAGACCCTCTGGTTCCTCAAGACCCTCTGGTTCCTCAAGACCCTCTGGTTCCTCAAGACCCTCTGGTTCCTCAAGACCCCCTGGTTTCTCAAGACCCCCTGGTTTCTCAAGACCCCCTGGTTTCTCAAGACCCCCTGGTTTCTCAAGACCCCCTGGTTTCTCAAGACCCCCTGGTTTCTCAAGACCCCCTGGGTCCTCAAGACCCCCTGGGTCCTCAAGACCCCCTGGGTCCTCAAGACCCCCTGGGTCCTCTGGTTCCTCAAGACCCTCTGGGTCCTCTGGTTCCTCAAGACCCTCTGGGTCCTCTGGTTCCTCAAGACCCTCTGGGTCCTCTGGTTCCTCAAGACCCTCTGGGTCCTCTGGTTCCTCAAGACCCTCTGGGTCCTCAAGACCCTCTGGGTCCTCAAGACCCTCTGGGTCCCCTGGTTCCTCAAGACCCTCTGGGTCCCCTGGTTCCTCAAGACCCTCTGGGTCCCCTGGTTCCTCAAGACCCTCTGGGTCCCCTGGTTCCTCAAGACCCTCTGGGTCCCCTGGTTCCTCAAGACCCTCTGGGTCCCCTGGTTCCTCAAGACCCTCTGGTTCCTCAAGACCCTCTGGTTCCTCAAGACCCTCTGGTTCCTCAAGACCCCCTGGTTCCTCAAGACCCCCTGGTTCCTCAAGACCCCCTGGTTCCTCAAGACCCTCTGGTTCCTCAAGACCCTCTGGTTCCTCAAGACCCTCTGGTTCCTCAAGACCCTCTGGTTCCTCTGGTTCCTCAAGACCCACTGATCCTTCTGGTTCCTTAAGACCTTCTGATTCCTCAAGACCCACTGATCCCTCTGGTTCCTGTCTCTCTGTAGGACTTCTTCTCCTCCATCCTGGACGTTATGACTCCAGAGGACGTGCGTGTCCTGGCTGAGACGGAGGACGAGCTGAGCAGGAAGGGAGAGTTTGAACGAGTGTTCCCGTCCCACTGCTCCTCACGATACCTGCGCTTCTTCAAACAACCACGCTACCTCAACATCCTGCTCAACCAGTGGGAGACAAAGTACGGACAGAACAGGAGAGAAGGTACGTCTGACTGTCTGTCTGGATCCGTCTCAACTTTTCCCTTTATGGTGGAGTTATTTTGACCAGGGCTCGTAGGTAGTGACTATAGAGGGGATGGGGTGACCAGGGCTCACAGGTAGTGACTATAGAGGGGATGGGGGGACCAGGGCTCGTAGGTAGTGACTATAGAGGGGATGGGGTGACCAGGGCTCATAGGTAGTGGCTATAGAGGGGATGGGGTGACCAGGGCTCGTAGGTAGTGGCTATAGAGGGGATGGGGTGACCAGGGCTCGTAGGTAGTGGCTATAGAGGGGATGGGGTGACCAGGGCTCGTAGGTAGTGACTATAGAGGGGATGGGGTGACCAGGGCTCGTAGGTAGTGACTATAGAGGGGATGGGGGGACCAGGGCTCACAGGTAGTGAATATAGAGGGGATGGGGGGACCAGGGCTCGTAGGTAGTGACTATAGAGGAGATGGGGGGACCAGGGCTCGTAGGTAGTGACTATAGAGGGGATGGGGGGACCACGAGGTAGTGGCTATAGAGGGGATGGGGGGACCAGGACTCACAGGTAGTGACTATAGAGGGGATGGGTAGTGACTATAGAGGGGATGGGGGGACCAGGGCTCGTAGGTAGTGACTATAGAGGGGATGGGGGGACCAGGGCTCGTAGGTAGTGACTATAGAGGGGATGGGGTGACCAGGGCTCGTAGGTAGTGACTATAGAGGGGATGGGGGGACCACGAGGTAGTGGCTATAGAGGGGATGGGGGGACCAGGACTCACAGGTAGTGACTATAGAGGGGATGGGTAGTGACTATAGAGGGGATGGGGTGACCAGGGCTCGTAGGTAGTGACTATAGAGGGGATAGGTAGTGACTATAGAGGGGATGGGGTGACCAGGGCTCGTAGGTAGTGACTATAGAGGGGATGGGGGGACCAGGGCTCGTAGGTAGTGACTATAGAGGAGATGGGGTGACCAGGGCTCGTAGGTAGTGACTATAGAGGGGATGGGGGGACCAGGGCTCGTAGGTAGTGACTATAGAGGGGATGGGGTGACCAGGGCTCGTAGGTAGTGACTATAGAGGGGATGGGGTGACCAGGGCTCGTAGGTAGTGACTATAGAGGGGATGGGGTGACCAGGGCTCGTAGGTAGTGACTATAGAGGGGATGGGGGGACCAGGGCTCACAGGTAGTAACTATAGAGGGGATGGGGGGACCAGGGCTCATAGGTAGTGACTATAGAGGGGATGGGGTGACCAGGGCTCGTAGGTAGTGACTATAGAGGAGATGGGGGGACCAGGGCTCGTAGGTAGTGACTATAGAGGGGATGGGGGGACCAGGGCTCGTAGGTAGTGACTATAGAGGGGATGGGGGGACCAGGGCTCGTAGGTAGTGACTATAGAGGGGATGGGGGGACCACGAGGTAGTGGCTATAGAGGGGATGGGGGGACCAGGACTCACAGGTAGTGACTATAGAGGGGATGGGTAGTGACTATAGAGGGGATGGGGTGACCAGGGCTCGTAGGTAGTGACTATAGAGGGGATTGGTAGTGACTATAGAGGGGATGGGGGGACCAGGGCTCGTAGGTAGTGACTATAGAGGGGATGGGGTGACCAGGGCTCGTAGGTAGTGACTATAGAGGGGATGGGGTGACCAGGGCTCGTAGGTAGTGACTATAGAGGGGATGGGGGGACCAGGGCTCGTAGGTAGTGACTATAGAGGGGATGGGGGGACCAGGGCTCATAGGTAGTGACTATAGAGGGGATGGGGGGACCAGGGCTCGTAGGTAGTGACTATA
>NC_074683.1:51430788-51483550 GCF_029448725.1 Salvelinus fontinalis
CTAGTCGGTGCCCTTTTGCAAGGCACTTAAACCTAAATGTTCCTGTTAGTCACTCTGGGTAGGAGCGTCTGTTAAATGTTCCTGTTAGTCACTCTGGATAGGAGCGTCTGCTAAATGTTCCTGTTAGTCACTCTGGATAGGAGCATCTGTTAAATGTTCCTGTTAGTCACTCTGGATAGGAGCGTCTGCTAAATGTTCCTGTTAGTCACTCTGGATAGGAGCGTCTGCTAAATGTTCCTGTTAGTCACTCTGGATAGGAGCGTCTGCTAAATGTTCCTGTTAGTCACTCTGGATAGGAGCGTCTGCTAAATGTTCCTGTTAGTCACTCTGGATAGACGGGTCTGCTAAATGTTCCTGTTAGTCACTCTGGATAGGAGCGTCTGTTAAATGTTCCTGTTAGTCACTCTGGATAGGAGCGTCTGCTAAATGTTTTTGTTAGTCACTCTGGATAGACGGGTCTGCTAATTGTTCCTGTTAGTCACTCTGGATAGGAGCGTCTGTTAAATGTTCCTGTTAGTCACTCTAGATAGGAGCGTCTGCTAAATGTTCCTGTTAGTCACTCTGGATAGGAGCGTCTGCTAAATGTTCCTGTTAGTCACTCTGGATAGGAGCGTCTGCTAAATGTTCCTGTTAGTCACTCTGGATAGGAGCGTCTGCTAAATGTTCCTGTTAGTCACTCTGGATAGGAGCGTCTGCTTCCTGTTAGTCACTCTGGGTAGGAGCGTCTGTTAAATGTTCCTGTTAGTCACTCTGGATAGGAGCGTCTGCTAAATGTTCCTGTTAGTCACTCTGGATAGGAGCGTCTGTTAATTGTTCCTGTTAGTCACTCTGGATAGGAGCGTCTGCTAAATGTTCCTGTTAGTCACTCTGGATAGGAGCGTCTGTTAAATGTTCCTGTTAGTCACTCTGGATAGGAGCGTCTGCTTCCTGTTAGTCACTCTGGGTAGGAGCGTCTGTTAAATGTTCCTGTTAGTCACTCTGGATAGGAGCGTCTGTTAAATGTTCCTGTTAGTCACTCTGGATAGGAGCGTCTGCTAAATGTTCCTGTTAGTCACTCTGGATAGGAGCGTCTGCTAAATGTTCCTGTTAGTCACTCTGGATAGGAGCATCTGTTAAATGTTCCTGTTAGTCACTCTGGATAGGAGCGTCTGTTAAATGTTCCTGTTAGTCACTCTGGATAGACGGGTCTGCTAAATGTTCCTGTTAGTCACTCTGGATAGGAGCGTCTGCTAAATGTTCCTGTTAGTCACTCTGGATAGGAGCGTCTGCTAAATGTTCCTGTTAGTCACTCTAGATAGGAGCGTCTGCTAAATGTTCCTGTTAGTCACTCTGGATAGGAGCATCTGCTAAATGTTCCTGTTAGTCACTCTGGATAGGAGCGTCTGCTAAATGTTCCTGTTAATCACTCTGGATAGGAGCGTCTGCTAAATGTTCCTGTTAGTCACTCTGGATAGGAGCGTCTGCTAAATGTTCCTGTTAGTCACTCTGGATAGGAGCGTCTGCTAAATGTTCCTGTTAGTCACTCTGGATAGGAGCGTCTGCTAAATGTTCCTGTTAGTCACTCTGGATAGGAGCGTTTGCTTCCTGTTAGTCACTCTGGATAGACGGGTCTGCTAAATGTTCCTGTTAGTCACTCTGGATAGGAGCGTCTGCTAAATGTTCCTGTTAGTCACTCTGGATCGGAGCGTCTGTTAAATGTTCCTGTTAGTCACTCTGGATAGGAGCGTCTGCTAAATGTTCCTGTTAGTCACTCTGGATAGACGCGTCTGCTAAATGTTCCTGTTAGTCACTCTGGATAGGAGCGTCTGCTAAATGTTCCTGTTAGTCACTCTGGATAGGAGCGTCTGTTAAATGTTCCTTTTAGTCACTCTGGATAGGAGCGTCTGCTAAATGTTCCTGTTAGTCACTCTGGATAGGAGCGTCTGTTAAATGTTCCTGTTAGTCACTCTGGATAGGAGCGTCTGCTAAATGTTCCTGTTAGTCACTCTGGATAGACGGGTCTGCTAAATGTTCCTGTTAGTCACTCTGGATAGACGGGTCTGTTAAATGTTCTTGTTAGTCACTCTGGATAGGAGCGTCTGCTAAATGTTCCTGTTAGTCACTCTGGATAGGAGCGTCTGCTAAATGTTCCTGTTAGTCACTCTGGATAGGAGCGTCTGCTAAATGTTCCTGTTAGTCACTCTGGATAGGAGCGTCTGTTAAATGTTCCTGTTAGTCACTCTGGATAGGAGCGTCTGTTAAATGTTCCTGTTAGTCACTCTGGATAGGAGCGTCTGCTAAATGTTCCTGTTAGTCACTCTGGATAGACGGGTCTGCTAAATGTTCCTGTTAGTCACTCTGGATAGGAGCGTCTGCTAAATGTTCCTGTTAGTCACTCTGGATAGGAGCGTCTGTTAAATGTTCCTGTTAGTCACTCTGGATAGACGGGTCTGTTAAATGTTCCTGTTAGTCACTCTGGATAGACGGGTCTGTTAAATGTTCCTGTTAGTCACTCTGGATAGGAGCGTCTGTTAAATGTTCCTGTTAGTCACTCTGGATAGGAGCGTCTGCTAAATGTTCCTGTTAGTCACTCTGGATAGGAGCGTCTGTTAAATGTTCCTGTTAGTCACTCTGGATAGGAGCGTCTGCTAAATGTTCCTGTTAGTCACTCTGGATAGGAGCGTCTGCTAAATGTTCCTGTTAGTCACTCTGGATAGGATCGTCTGCTAAATGTTCCTGTTAGTCACTCTGGATAGGAGCGTCTGTTAAATGTTCCTGTTAGTCACTCTGGATAGGAGCGTCTGTTAAATGTTCCTGTTAGTCACTCTGGATAGGAGCGTCTGTTAAATTTTCCTGTTAGTCACTCTGGATAGGAGCGTCTGTTAAATGTTCCTGTTAGTCACTCTGGATAGGAGCGTCTGTTAAATGTTCCTGTTAGTCACTCTGGATAGACACGTCTGCTAAATGTTCCTGTTAGTCACTCTGGATAGGAGCGTCTGCTAAATGTTCCTGTTAGTCACTCTGGATAGGAGCGTCTGCTAAATGTTCCCGTTAGTCACTCTGGATAGGAGCGTCTGCTAAATGTTCCTGTTAGTCACTCTGGATAGGAGCGTCTGCTAAATGTTCCTGTTAGTCACTCTGGATAGGAGCGTCTGCTAAATGTTCCTGTTAGTCACTCTGGATAGGAGCGTCTGCTAAATGTTCCTGTTAGTCACTCTGGATAGGAGCGTCTGTTAAATGTTCCTGTTAGTCACTCTGGATAGGAGCGTCTGCTAAATGTTCCCGTTAGTCACTCTGGATAGGAGCGTCTGCTAAATGTTCCTGTTAGTCACTCTGGATAGGAGCGTCTGTTAAATGTTCCTGTTAGTCACTCTGGATAGGAGCGTCTGCTAAATGTTCCTGTTAGTCACTCTGGATAGGAGCGTCTGCTAAATGTTCCTGTTAGTCACTCTGGATTGGAGCGTCTGCTAAATGTTCCTGTTAGTCACTCTGGATAGGAGCGTCTGTTAAATGTTCCTGTTAGTCACTATGGATAGACGGGTCTGCTAAATGTTCCTGTTAGTCACTCTGGATAGGAGCGTCTGTTAAATGTTCCTGTTAGTCACTCTGGATAGACGGGTCTGCTAAATGTTCCTGTTAGTCACTCTGGATAGGAGCGTCTGCTAAATGTTCCTGTTAGTCACTCTGGATAGGAGCGTCTGCTAAATGTTCCTGTTAGTCACTCTGGATAGGAGCGTCTGCTAAATGTTCCTGTTAGTCACTCTGGATAGGAGCGTCTGCTAAATGTTCCTGTTAGTCACTCTGGATAGGAGCGTCTGCTAAATGTTCCTGTTAGTCACTCTGGATAGGAGCGTCTGTTAAATGTTCCTGTTAGTCACTCTGGATAGGAGCGTCTGTTAAATGTTCCTGTTAGTCACTCTGGATAGGAGCGTCTGTTAAATGTTCCTGTTAGTCACTCTGGATGGACGGGTCTGCTAAATGTTCCTGTTAGTCACTCTGGATAGGAGCGTCTGCTAAATGTTCCTGTTAGTCACTCTGGATAGGAGCGTCTGCTAAATGTTCCTGTTAGTCACTCTGGATAGGAGCGTCTGTTAAATGTTCCTGTTAGTCACTCTGGATAGACACGTCTGCTTCCTGTTAGTCACTCTGGATAGACGGGTCTGCTAAATGTTCCTGTTAGTCACTCTGGATAGGAGCGTCTGTTAAATGTTCCTGTTAGTCACTCTGGATAGACGCGTCTGCTTCCTGTTAGTCACTCTGGATAGACGGGTCTGCTAAATGTTCCTGTTAGTCACTCTGGATAGGAGCGTCTGTTAAATGTTCCTGTTAGTCACTCTGGATAGGAGCGTTTGCTTCCTGTTAGTCACTCTGGATAGACGGGTCTGCTAAATGTTCCTGTTAGTCACTCTGGATAGGAGCGTCTGTTAAATGTTCCTGTTAGTCACTCTGGATAGGAGCGTCTGCTAAATGTTCCTGTTAGTAACTCTGGATAGACGGGTCTGCTAAATGTTCCTGTTAGTCACTCTGGATCGGAGCGTCTGCTAAATGTTCCTGTTAGTCACTCTGGATCGGAGCGTCTGTTAATGTTCCTGTTAGTCACTCTGGATAGGAGCGTCTGCTAAATGTTCCTGTTAGTCACTCTGGATAGGAGCGTCTGCTAAATGTTCCTGTTAGTCACTCTGGATAGGAGCGTCTGCTAAATGTTCCTGTTAGTCACTCTGGATAGGAGCGTCTGCTAAATGTTCCTGTTAGTCACTCTGGATAGGAGCGTCTGCTAAATGTTCCTGTTAGTCACTCTGGATAGGAGCGTCTGTTAAATGTTCCTGTTAGTCACTCTGGATAGGAGCGTCTGTTAAATGTTGTTACGCACGCCTCTGAGAAGAGGGAACGCAACTCCCTGCTACAACTCAACTCTCTGAAGTGCAAGAGGTATGGACTGTAGGTGCGAGTAAGGATGACACAAAAGCAGAATTTACCGTTTACTAGAATTTATTTTCTTACACGGTAATATGGGGAAAAGGGGCTGGACGGAACCAAAGCAAAGAAAGTAAATATCAAAGTTCCCCCTCTCCTATCTAACCTGCCTACCCACTTAACTTACCTAACTTAGCACCGTCTGGTGCCCTAACCAAAATACAGGGGGTGGTCCGCCCAGGTCTTACCTAGTGTGCCTAGACAGTAAATATACTACGGGTATATGTATGCCCTCGGGCCTCTTGCCTAAGCACTCCCAAAGTGCCTTCTCCTTCCCCCCCTGGGAACAAATGAAACAGAGTAATTATTAACGATTTCACAAACACAGGACATAGAAAAACTGCTACCAACAACAGCAGTACATACCACACTTTCTGATACACAACCCACACTATATCACAATCTAATTTTTCTCTCTCTCTCAATCTCCAAATCTCTACTCCTTATCTCATCTCTCTCCAATTTCTCTCGATCTTTCCAAAATATTCAATTCTCTCTCTGATCTCCAAATCTCTCCTCTCTCAATCTCCTGGGCAGAACACTGGCTTTTATCTTCAGGTGGCAATGGTGATTAGAGTCAGCTGCTTCTTGACGAGGGGGCGGGGTCAGCTCCAATCACCAATTAGCCTGGGGTTGACCAATCAGCTGGTTGGGGAGTATTTCAGGAAGCCATCTCCTGAAACACACACACTAAAATACAAAACAGAACACAGAAACTGGGGAACGTAACAAATGTTCCTGTTAGTCACTCTGGATAGACGGGTCTGCTAAATGTTCCTGTTAGTCACTCTGGATAGACGGGTCTGCTAAATGTTCCTGTTAGTCACTCTGGATCGGAGCGTCTGCTAAATGTTCCTGTTAGTCACTCTGGATCGGAGCGTCTGTTAATGTTCCTGTTAGTCACTCTGGATAGGAGCGTCTGCTAAATGTTCCTGTTAGTCACTCTGGATAGGAGCGTCTGTTAAATGTTCCTGTTAGTCACTCTGGATCGGAGCGTCTGCTAAATGTTCCTGTTAGTCACTCTGGATAGGAGCGTCTGTTAAATGTTCCTGTTAGTCACTCTGGATAGGAGCGTCTGCTAAATGTTCCTGTTAGTCACTCTGGATAGGAGCGTCTGCTAAATGTTCCTGTTAGTCACTCTGGATAGGAGCGTCTGCTAAATGTTCCTGTTAGTCACTCTGGATAGGAGCGTCTGTTAAATGTTCCTGTTAGTCACTCTGGATAGACGGGTCTGCTAAATGTTCCTGTTAGTCACTCTGGATAGACGGGTCTGCTAAATGTTCCTGTTAGTCACTCTGGATAGACGGGTCTGTTAAATGTTCCTGTTAGTCACTCTGGATAGACGGGTCTGCTAAATGTTCCTGTTAGTCACTCTGGATAGGAGCGTCTGCTAAATGTTCCTGTTAGTCACTCTGGATAGGAGCGTCTGTTAAATGTTCCTGTTAGTCACTCTGGATAGGAGCGTCTGCTAAATGTTCCTGTTAGTCACTCTGGATAGGAGCGTCTGTTAAATGTTCCTGTTAGTCACTCTGGATAGACGGGTCTGCTAAATGTTCCTGTTAGTCACTCTGGATAGGAGCGTCTGTTAAATGTTCCTGTTAGTCACTCTGGATCGGAGCGTCTGCTAAATGTTCCTGTTAGTCACTCTGGATCGGAGCGTCTGTTAATGTTCCTGTTAGTCACTCTGGATAGGAGCGTCTGTTAAATGTTCCTGTTAGTCACTCTGGATAGGAGCGTCTGCTAAATGTTCCTGTTAGTCACTCTGGATAGGAGCGTCTGCTAAATGTTCCTGTTAGTCACTCTGGATAGGAGCGTCTGCTAAATGTTCCTGTTAGTCACTCTGGATCGGAGCGTCTGTTAATGTTCCTGTTAGTCACTCTGGATAGACGGGTCTGCTAAATGTTCCTGTTAGTCACTCTGGATAGGAGCGTCTGCTAAATGTTCCTGTTAGTCACTCTGGATAGGAGCGTCTGCTAAATGTTCCTGTTAGTCACTCTGGATAGGAGCGTCTGCTAAATGTTCCTGTTAGTCACTCTGGATCGGAGCGTCTGTTAATGTTCCTGTTAGTCACTCTAGATAGGAGCGTCTGCTAAATGTTCCTGTTAGTCACTCTGGATAGACGGGTCTGCTAAATGTTCCTGTTAGTCACTCTGGATAGGAGCGTCTGCTAAATGTTCCTGTTAGTCACTCTGGATAGACGCGTCTGCTTCCTGTTAGTCACTCTGGATAGGAGCGTCTGCTTCCTGTTAGTCACTCTGGAATGACCATGCAATAGTTAAATGCCTATTTTAAGACTAAACAACATGGTGCTGGCTAGGAAGTGGGCCAATGCTTTTGAGGAAACACTGTGCCAATGTTGACCCCCCCGCCCCCCCCCCCCCCCCACCCCCGGATGCTTGAGAAAAGGCTGTGTGGAATGCCCCTGGGCATGCAGGCTGAGTTACTGCGAGGGGGGGACGGAGAGAAGCGGTGTGGGGGGGGGGGGGAGAGAAGCAGTGTGAGGGGGGGCGTCCCCTGCCCAGTCCATTTGAAATCAATAGATTAGGGCCCGGTGAATTTATTTAAAATTCATTTATTTCTTTGAAATTGTTCCATATTGCGTTTTTGTTCAGTAATCTAAGAGATTATCTGGTTTTAATATCCATTCTAGAATGCCTTTCTAACCAATCAGAAACTACTATTCAACAATGCTGTGGTATAATTAATCAATAAGGCCTGAGCGTGTATACGACCAATATACGACGGCTAAGGGCTGTTCTTAACCACAACTTAACAACACCCTGACCACATTGAACTCAAAACACCAATATAAATGTAACAACAGCACAACCAAAGTAGAATTGTCTTTTGGCGGATGCCTGTTCATTATAGGATAGACAGAGTCAATGTGGAGGCTATATACAGGGTGTTACGGTACAGAGTCAATGTGGAGGCTATATACAGGGGGTACTGGTACAGAGTCAATGTGGAGGCTATATACAGGGTGTTACGGTACAGAGTCAATGTGGAGGCTATATACAGGGTGTTACGGTACAGAGTCAATGTGGAGGCTATATACAGGGGGTACCGGTACAGAGTCAATGTGGAGGCTATATACAGGGGGTACCAGTACAGAGTCAATGTGGAGGCTATATACAGGGGGTACCGGTACAGAGTCAATGTGGAGGCTATATACAGGGTGTTACGGTACAGAGTCAATGTGGAGGCTATATACAGGGGGTACCAGTACAGAGTCAATGTGGAGGCTATATACAGGGGGTACCGGTACAGAGTCAATGTGGAGGCTATATACAGGGGTACCGGTACAGAGTCAATGTGGAGGCTATATACAGGGGGTACCGGTACAGAGTCAGTGTGGAGACTATTTACAGGGTGTTACAGTACAGAGTCAATGTGGAGGCTATATACAGGGGGTACCGGTACAGAGTCAATGTGGAGGCTATATACAGGGGGTACTGGTACAGAATCAATATGGAGGCTATATACAGGGGGTACCAGTACAGAGTCAATGTGGAGGCTATATACAGGGGGTACTGGTACAGAGTCAATGTGGAGGCTATATACAGGGGGTACCGGTACAGAGTCAATGTGGAGGCTATATACAGGGGGTACTGGTACTGAGTCAATGTGCGGGGGCACCGGTGTCGAGATAATTGAGGTAATATGTACATGTAGGTAGAGTTATTAAAGTTACTATGCATAGATAATAACAGAGTAGCTGCAGTGTAGAAGAGAGAGAGGGGGGGGGGGGCAATGCAAATAGTCTGGGTAGCCATTTGATTAGATGTTCAGGAGTCTTATGGCTTGGGGGTAGAAGCTGTGGTTGTGGTTTATAGCTGCACCAATCAAAACAATGAATTGTGTCGTCATGAACCAACGCTTTAGTGGTCTAAACCAATCATCTTGGAGCGACGGGGAAGCAGGGTTACAAAGTGGAATCATACCACTCATTTATTCCATTTATAAAGTGATCAGATATATATTTATTTTTTTATTATTATTCAGATGGATTATGTAAATTTTCTGGTAGAAAAAGTGGTAAAACATCCGCGTTTTAATTTGCTCAGGCGACCAAGTGTTGGCGTCGGCGCGAATCTGTTTGGCTCCGTTCAGTCGCTACTTGCAAAGAGGAAGAATTTTAGCAGGTGTTTCTGATGAATTTAACATTGACGTGCTGGTGGGTGGTAACATGCCAGTAAAAACCCCAGTACAAATAAGTAGACGGAAAAGTATTAGCACGTGGAGAAACACACCGTTTTGTCCCCACTTCATGCCTCAAAAAATATAATACTTTTTACCAAAACTATTGGCTTTTTGACTTCAATCGTTGTGCAACGTCATGGTTACGCTGCGGGCATCATCTTTTAAAAAGATAGTTTCCCCTCCTTTTTGTTGAGTCGGCTTCCCGGTGGGTCTGTGCAAATGCAGCCCCTTGAGTGCTATTCAATTATATCCTTCAAATATGTCAAAGGTTTAAATATATATATATATATATAGTATTTCAATAATCCTACTTATTAAGCATTTTTTTTTTGTATTCAGTGTTTTTTCAGCGCCACATCAACCTGTCTAGTTGCTTCTGTTGCGCCATTCCATGTCCTGTTGAGTGAAAGAGGGATATTACAGCGGGGATGACTCTCAACTTGCACCCTAATCCCTATAGAGTGCACTAATTTGGACCAGTGCCCTATCCCACTACATAGGTAATAGGGTGCCATTTGGGACTGGGTACATAAGCGTCAGGTCACGGCAGGTATAAATAGCGTCATCTGTCATGGCAGCGCAGGGGAAATTTTTAACACCAGGAGAGGCTGCCATACAAGTTGCAGAGTAAGACGTCTTGAAGAGGACACCAGTTGTTGCACAGTCATCGTCTTTTTTTTTTCACTTGTCAGCTTTCAGTTTCATTTTACTGAGTGTTATTTTTCTGTGGTGTTTTAACTTTACATCTTTAAATTGTTTGATTGATCTACTCCTTTCTAAATGTCTCGATCAGATTTAGAGTTATGTCCGTTAACGTTTAGTATAAGCAGCTTCAATCGGATTTTAGCAAAACGTACTGACGCCAAAACACTGTAATCCTAAATTGTTTAATACACTTTTAAGAAATGCAGGTAGACCAAACGAACATCAATACTATCTGGAAGATAGGCAAGAAGCAGCAGTGACTCAGCTATAAATAGGTGCTGACAGAGACAGGCAAGAAGCAGCAGTGACTCAGCTATAAATAGGTGCTGACAGAGAGAGGCAAGAAGCAGCAGTGACTCAGCTTTAGATAGGTGCTGACAGAGACAGGCAAGAAGCAGCAATCTAAAGCTGAGTCACTGCTGCTTCTTGCCTCTCTCTGTCAGCACCTATTTATAGCTGAGTCACTGCTGCTTCTTGCCTGTCTCTGTCAGCACCTATTTATAGCTGAGTCACTGCTGCTTCTTGCCTGTCTCTGTCAGCACCTATTTATAGCTGAGTCACTGCTGCTTCTTGCCTCTCTCTGTCAGCACCTATTTATAGCTGAGTCACTGCTGCTTCTTGCCTGTCTCTGGCAGCACCTATTTATAGCTGAGTCACTGCTGCTTCTTGCCTGTCTCTGTCAGCACCTATTTATAGCTGAGTCACTGCTGCTTCTTGCCTCTCTCTGTCAGCACCTATTTATAGCTGAGTCACTGCTGCTTCTTGCCTGTCTCTGGCAGCACCTATTTATAGCTGAGTCACTGCTGCTTCTTGCCTGTCTCTGGCAGCACCTATTTATAGCTGAGTCACTGCTGCTCCTTGCCTGTCTCTGTCAGCACCTATCTAAAGCTGAGTCACTGCTGCTCCTTGCCTGTCTCTGGCAGCACCTATTTATAGCTGAGTCACTGCTGCTCCTTGCCTGTCTCTGGCAGCACCTATTTATAGCTGAGTCACTGCTGCTCCTTGCCTGTCTCTGTCAGCACCTATCTAAAGCTGAGTCACTGCTGCTTCTTGCCTGTCTCTGGCAGCACCTATTTATAGCTGAGTCACTGCTGCTCCTTGCCTGTCTCTGTCAGCACCTATCTAAAGCTGAGTCACTGCTGCTTCTTGCCTGCTGCCAAACCTGTAGCCTTTCTGGCCCTTTTTCTTGCTGTGCTACACACACACACACACATACACATTCACACACACACACATACACATACACACACACACACACACACACACACACACACATACACATACACATACACATACACATACACATACACACACACACACACACACACACACACACACACACACACACACACACACATCTGTTATCTCCCCCCCCCCCCCACCCCCTTTCCCTCTGACAGACTAGTCCCCCTCATGCAACAGTCCGCTCCCTCGCTCCCAATTTAGTCCCCCGCTGCTCCCAGGGACTGGAGCACAGTTGGAGCATGCTCAGGAGGTGACAGAGCAGCCCCAGTAAAACCCGTCTCTCTCTCTCTCAGCCTGCTCCGTCCACTCCTCTCCCTCTATCCAGCCCAGCCTCTCTCCAGCGTCAGAGCCATGGAGCCTTCCCGTGAGGTAAGGCAATGAAGCAGAACATTCTCACCTGCTTCCCGAAGCATGTTTTTTTTTTTTTTTAGGGGGTTTTGAGTGTGTTGACTGCTGCACGCATACATGGATGGTTAGGAACTGAAGACTGCTTCACTGTGAGAGTCTAGGTCTGCTAGAGTTCTAGACGACACTGGTACAGTAGACTGTTGTAAATGGGTATACTTCTCATCGTTGAGCCGTTAGCGCGTTGTGACGTCTTATCAACGTTGATACCGTAGCCTACATCTTGTAACCTCAAGTGTGGAAGTGCCAAGCGTCACAAATCCCAGTCTCCAGAGAATTGCTGAGCTGCGAAGCCAAAATACTTCTCTCACCCTGTTCATCGAGACATTGGCTTGCCTCAGAGCAGAAGAAGCTCAAGGTTTATATGAAAATGTAGTTCGATGAGGTTGAAATGAGAACAACATTAACTAACATTAACTTAGTTCAGAGAACTGGAACAGCTTCTAAATGTCTTAGCTGTTAGCTGTTAGCTAAGGCCCTGTGTAGTCCTACCCCAAGACATTCCTTTAGTTTGTCGCTCTCAGTCCCTGCTTGATATGTGTCAAGGCATTCTTGTTGACAGTGTTAACAAGCTCTTGTTTTGTATTTAGCTTCCTGGCCCAGTGTGGCAAACCTCACACCCGACTACTTTACGGTTGAACTGAACACAATGCCTGTCCTTACAACACACCGTATGAGTTGGCCTCTGGTACATATCATGCCAAGTATTGCACATCTTTTTAAATAAGGCGCTGTTATGTTGCTTCTTACTTAAAACCCGTGTATCTATTTTTTAATGATTGGGTAATGTCTGTGAGTTCTACTCTGTGAGTTCTACTCTGTGAGTTCTACTCTGTGAGTTCTACTCTGTGAGATCTACTCTGTGAGATCTATTCTGTGAGATCTACTCTGTGAGATCTACTCTGTGAGTTCTACTCTGTGAGTTCTACTCTGTGAGTTCTATTCTGTGAGATCTATTCTGTGAGATCTACTCTGTGAGATCTACTCTGTGAGATCTACTCTGTGAGATCTACTGTGAGATCTACTCTGTGAGATCTACTCTGTGAGATCTACTCTGTGAGATCTACTGTGAGATCTACTCTGTGAGATCTACTCTGTGAGATCTACTCTGTGAGATCTACTCTGTGAGATCTACTCTGTGAGATCTACTCTGTGGGTTCTACTCTGTGAGATCTACTCTCTGAGATCTACTCTCTGAGATCTACTGTGAGATTTACTCTGTGAGATTTACTCTGTGAGATTTACTCTGTGAGTTCTACTCTGTGAGTTCTACTCTGTGAGTTCTACTCTGTGAGTTCTACTCTGTGAGTTCTACTCTGTGAGTTCTACTCTGTGAGATCTACTCTGTGAGTTCTACTCTGTGAGTTCTACTCTGTGAGTTCTACTCTGTGAGATCTACTCTCTATTCTGTGAGATATTCTGTGCCTATCAGATATGCATCTTCAACCCAGAAATGACATGAAAGTCACACAGACAAGCAGAACAAGTAATTAAAGAATCTTCTGTCTTTGTGCAGGTCCCCTTCCTGGATGGCCTGACTATGAAGGAGATAGGTAACTCTCATGTGTTTAGTGTGTGTGCTGTTGTAACCATACTGTTGTATTACTGCTATACCAGACTGATCTTTTCACACTACCGAGCCGAAACGGACCAATCTGTCCTGACTCTACCGAGCCGAAACGGACCAATCTGTCCTGACTCTACCGAGCCGAAACGAACCAACCTGTCCCGGCTCTACCGTGCCGAAACGAACCAATCTGTCCTGACTCTACCGAGCCGAAACGAACCAATCTGTCCCGGCTATACCGTCCTGACAGAACCAATCTGTCCTGACTCTACCGAGCCGAAACGAACCAATCTGTCCCGGCTATACCGTCCTGACAGAACCAATCTGTCCTGACTCTACCGAGCCGAAACGAACCAATCTGTCCTGACTCTACCGAGCCGAAACGAACCAATCTGTCCTGACTCTACCGAGCCGAAACGAACCAATCTGTCCCGGCTATACCGTCCTGACAGAACCAATCTGTCCTGACTCTACCGTGCTGACAGAACCAACCTGTCCCGGCTCTACCGAGCCGAAACGGACCAATCTGTCCTGGCTCTACCGTGCTGACAGAACCAACCTGTCCTGGCTCTACCGTGCTGACAGAACCAACCTGTCCCGGCTCTACCGTGCCGACAGAACCAACCTGTCCCGGCTCTACCGTGCTGACAGAACCAACCTGTCCTGGCTCTACCGCGCTGACAGAACCAACCTGTCCTGGCTCTACCGAGCCGAAACGAACCAACCTGTCCTGGCTCTACCGTGCTGACAGAACCAACCTGTCCTGGCTCTACCGTGCTGACAGAACCAACCTGTCCCGGCTCTACCGTGCTGACAGAACCAACCTGTCCCGGCTCTACCGTGCCGAAACGAACCAACCTGTCCCGGCTCTACCGAGCCGAAACGAACCAACCTGTCCTGACTCTACCGAGCCGAAACGAACCAACCTGTCCTGACTCTACCGTGCTGACAGAACCAACCTGTCCTGGCTCTACCGTGCCGACAGAACCAACCTGTCCTGGCTCTACCGTGCCGACAGAACCAACCTGTCCTGACTCTACCGTGCCGACAGAACCAACCTGTCCCGGCTCTACCGTGCTGACAGAACCAACCTGTCCCGGCTCTACCGTGCTGACAGAACCAACCTGTCCTGACTCTACCGTGCTGACAGAACCAACCTGTCCTGACTCTACCGTGCCGACAGAACCAACCTGTCCCGGCTCTACCGTGCCGACAGAACCAACCTGTCCTGACTCTACCGTGCCGACAGAACCAACCTGTCCCGGCTCTACCGTGCCGACAGAACCAACCTGTCCCGGCTCTACCGTGCTGACAGAACCAACCTGTCCTGGCTCTACCGAGCCGAAACGAACCAACCTGTCCCAGCTCTACCGTGCCGACAGAACCAACTTGTCCCGGCTCTACCGTGCTGACAGAACCAACCTGTCCTGGCTCTACCGTGCTGACAGAACCAACCTGTCCTGACTCTACCGTGCCGACAGAACCAACCTGTCCCGGCTCTACCGTGCCGACAGAACCAACCTGTCCTGACTCTACCGTGCCGACAGAACCAACCTGTCCCGGCTCTACCGTGCTGACAGAACCAACCTGTCCCAGCTCTACCGTGCTGACAGAACCAACCTGTCCTGGCTCTACCGAGCCGAAACGAACCAACCTGTCCCAGCTCTACCGTGCCGACAGAACCAACTTGTCCCGGCTCTACCGTGCTGACAGAACCAACCTGTCCTGGCTCTACCGTGCTGACAGAACCAACCTGTCCTGGCTCTACCGTGCCGACAGAACCAACCTGTCCTGGCTCTACCGTGCCGACAGAACCAACCTGTCCTGGCTCTACCGTGCCGACAGAACCAACCTGTCCTGGCTCTACCGAGCCGACAGAACCAACCTGTCCTGGCTCTACCGTGCCGACAGAACCAACCTGTCCCGGCTCTACCGTGCCGACAGAACCAACCTGTCCTGGCTCTACCGTGCTGACAGAACCAACCTGTCCTGGCTCTACCGTGCTGACAGAACCAACCTGTCCCGGCTCTACCGTGCTGACAGAACCAACCTGTCCCGGCTCTACCGTGCTGACAGAACCAACCTGTCCCGGCTCTACCGTGCTGACAGAACCAACCTGTCCCGGCTCTACCGTGCTGACAGAACCAACCTGTCCCGGCTCTACCGTGCTGACAGAACCAACCTGTCCTGGCTCTACCGTGCTGACAGAACCAACCTGTCCCGGCTCTACCGTGCCGACAGAACCAACCTGTCCTGGCTCTACCGTGCCGACAGAACCAATCTGTCCCGGCTATACCGTCCTGACAGAACCAATCTGTCCTGACTCTACCGAGCCGAAACGAACCAATCTGTCCTGACTCTACCGAGCCGAAACGAACCAATCTGTCCTGGCTCTACCGTGCTGACAGAACCAACCTGTCCCGGCTCTACCGTGCTGACAGAACCAACCTGTCCTGGCTCTACCGTGCTGACAGAACCAACCTGTCCCGGCTCTACCGTGCCGACAGAACCAACCTGTCCTGACTCTACCGAGCCGAAACGAACCAATCTGTCCCGGCTATACCGTCCTGACAGAACCAATCTGTCCTGACTCTACCGTGCTGACAGAACCAACCTGTCCCGGCTCTACCGAGCCGAAACGGACCAATCTGTCCTGGCTCTACCGTGCTGACAGAACCAACCTGTCCTGGCTCTACCGTGCTGACAGAACCAACCTGTCCCGGCTCTACCGTGCCGACAGAACCAACCTGTCCCGGCTCTACCGTGCTGACAGAACCAACCTGTCCTGGCTCTACCGCGCTGACAGAACCAACCTGTCCTGACTCTACCGAGCCGAAACGAACCAACCTGTCCTGACTCTACCGTGCTGACAGAACCAACCTGTCCTGGCTCTACCGTGCCGACAGAACCAACCTGTCCTGGCTCTACCGTGCCGACAGAACCAACCTGTCCTGACTCTACCGTGCCGACAGAACCAACCTGTCCCGGCTCTACCGTGCTGACAGAACCAACCTGTCCCGGCTCTACCGTGCTGACAGAACCAACCTGTCCTGACTCTACCGTGCTGACAGAACCAACCTGTCCTGACTCTACCGTGCCGACAGAACCAACCTGTCCCGGCTCTACCGTGCCGACAGAACCAACCTGTCCTGACTCTACCGTGCCGACAGAACCAACCTGTCCCGGCTCTACCGTGCTGACAGAACCAACCTGTCCCGGCTCTACCGTGCTGACAGAACCAACCTGTCCTGGCTCTACCGAGCCGAAACGAACCAACCTGTCCCGGCTCTACCGTGCTGACAGAACCAACTTGTCCCGGCTCTACCGTGCTGACAGAACCAACCTGTCCTGGCTCTACCGTGCTGACAGAACCAACCTGTCCTGGCTCTACCGTGCCGACAGAACCAACCTGTCCTGGCTCTACCGTGCCGACAGAACCAACCTGTCCTGGCTCTACCGTGCCGACAGAACCAACCTGTCCTGGCTCTACCGTGCCGACAGAACCAACCTGTCCCGGCTCTACCGTGCCGACAGAACCAACCTGTCCTGGCTCTACCGTGCTGACAGAACCAACCTGTCCTGGCTCTACCGTGCTGACAGAACCAACCTGTCCCGACTCTACCGTGCTGACAGAACCAACCTGTCCCGGCTCTACCGTGCTGACAGAACCAACCTGTCCTGGCTCTACCGTGCTGACAGAACCAACCTGTCCTGGCTCTACCGTGCTGACAGAACCAACCTGTCCTGGCTCTACCGTGCCGACAGAACCAACCTGTCCCGGCTCTACCGAGCCGAAACGGACCAATCTGTCCTGGCTCTACCGTGCTGACAGAACCAACCTGTCCCGGCTCTACCGTGCTGACAGAACCAACCTGTCCTGGCTCTACCGTGCTGACAGAACCAACCTGTCCCGGCTCTACCGTGCTGACAGAACCAACCTGTCCTGGCTCTACCGTGCTGACAGAACCAACCTGTCCTCGCTCTACCGTGCTGACAGAACCAACCTGTCCCGGCTCTACCGTGCTGACAGAACCAATCTGTCCTGGCTCTACCGTGCTGACAGAACCAACCTGTCCTGGCTCTACCGTGCTGACAGAACCAACCTGTCCTGACTCTACCGTGCCGACAGAACCAACCTGTCCCGGCTCTACCGTGCCGACAGAACCAACCTGTCCCGACTCTACCGTGCCAAAACGAACCAACCTGTCCCGACTCTACCGTGCCGACAGAACCAACCTGTCCCGGCTCTACCGTGCCAAAACGAACCAACCTGTCCTGACTCTACCGAGCCGAAACGGACCAATCTGTCCCGGCTCTACCGAGCCGACAGAACCAACCTGTCCTGACTCTACCGTGCTGACAGAACCAACCTGTCCCGGCTCTACCGTGCTGACAGAACCAACCTGTCCTGGCTCTACCGTGCTGACAGAACCAACCTGTCCCGGCTCTACCGCGCTGACAGAACCAACCTGTCCCGGCTCTACCGTGCTGACAGAACCAACCTGTCCTGGCTCTACCGTGCTGACAGAACCAACCTGTCCCGGCTCTACCGTGCTGACAGAACCAACCTGTCCCGGCTCTACCGTGCTGACAGAACCAACCTGTCCTGACTCCACTCATATTTCACACTGTCCTTTTCCAGCACGGTTCCAGCTGCTACGGTGGATGTGTAAAACCAACCAGGCCAGTTCAGTACACCTTGGCTTGGCCTGGTTCGGTTTGGCTCGGTAGTGTGAAAAAGCTTCTCTGAGAGTGTGTTAGGACAGTGGTTCTGAAACCTCTTCTCTGGGACCCACCAAGGTTTCACAGTTTTGCTTTGTTCTAACCCTGCACTACCACACCTGATTAACATAACCGAGAGCTTAACGATTAGTGGACATGCTGGCTCTGGAATGGATCAAATCCATGGGGAGAGGGTTTAAGGTTTTATCTGGGTTGAGGTTAGAGAAGCCCCCTGTGTCAGGACACTTGACGGACCTGTAGCAGGGTGCTCCCCCCCCCACCCTGTTCCTCTCCGCAGCCTCAGCCTCGGCCCCAGACGCCGACGTCTACACCAAGTTCATGATGAACCACTGCTGCTACGACGCCATTCCAACCAGCTCCAAACTGGTCATCTTCGACACCACCTTGCAGGTACGTTCAAGCTGTGAGGTTTGATTCCCAGAGGTCACCACCCGCATGAACATGTATGTCTGTGAGTTACTTTAGATAGAATTGTCTGCTAAATGGCAGATATTGTTTATTTAATAGGTCATAAAACATTTATATTTTTTTTGTCTTAAATGGGAAGCTCTGAAATGTCTTTGCAACATAGTAATGAGCGACCAGACACCCAACACAACCAGTGTATCAGAGTTACTGTGTTTTTTGTTGTTGTTGTTTTTGTGTTTTTCAGGTAAAGAAAGCTTTCTTTGCTCTGGTGGCGAACGGCGTCCGAGCGGCGCCACTGTGGGATAACAAGCTGCAGTGTTTTGTAGGTAAGGTCACCTGGAACCTGAGCATTTCCCAATCTGCCGTCTAACCTTTAAAGTCCAATGGGTCAGCTATGAGCTTAGACTCCGATTACAGACACCCAGTAATATCAACGCAGCATTCCTCTCAAACCCCAACAACCCTTCTTGGGGGGGGGGGGGGGGGGGGATCAGCTAGGCGCCACTCTGAGTTCAGAGGTTGGGGTCCCTGAAATTAGACCGTAGGTCGGTGAACCATAAACTAAGTGACGGATGATTTGAAATGTGTAAGTTACTGCTGTGTATGTGTGCGACCATTTTCTGGGCTTTTGGTTACACGTTTCTCTGTATTCACGTTTGTGTTTCCTGTGGATAATTTAAAAAACTATATATATAAATCCCTTATGAGGCTACTAACACATCCCTCCTTGTCTCTGGGAGGGTTATAAACAGGGGTGTTGATATGATTAAATGCAGATCATCAATTAGCTAGACCAATGCTGGCACCATGCTGGGTCGCTTGGTGGGTGTCCTTTCAAGAAACCTTTGAAAGGAAAGTGGGCCGGGGTCCGTTCCACCCTTCCCACCCGGCTGGTCTGGTTTCTGGGTTAGGGCTGCGTCCCAAAAAAAAGGACGCCGTAGTCCCTATGTAGTGCACTACTTTCGACCAGGGTCCTACACACTATATAGGGAATAGGATTCCATTTGGACCTTAGCCCCGTGGGCTGTTTTCTGGGTTTCGAGCCAGGTCCATCCCCTCTGCAGAATTTGGTGCCAGAGTTCTAACTATAGTAGCTGAGCTCCAGTGTCTAGTGGGACTGCAATCTGCAACCCAAACGGCACCCCGTTCCCTTGTCAAAGAAGTGTTCTATGTAGGGAATAGGGCTCTGGTCTAAAGTAGTGTACTATGTAGGGAATAGGGCTCTGGTCTAAAGTAGTGTACTATATAGGGAATAGGGCTCTGGTCTAAAGTAGTGTACTATGTAGGGAATATGGCTCTGGTCTAAAGTAGTGTACTATGTAGGGAATAGGGCTCTGGTCTAAAGTAGTGTACTATATAGGGAATAGGGCTCTGGTCTATAGTAGTGTACTATGTAGGGAATAGGGCTCTGGTCTAAATTAGTGCACTATATAGGGAATAGGGCTCTGGTCTAAAGTAGTGTACTATATAGGGAATAGGGCTCTGGTCTAAAGTAGTGTACTATTAGGGAATAGGGTGTCGTCTGGGACATATAATCCCCTGCACCCTTTCTGTGGTTATTTATACACAACTACATCACTGAGAATGTCACCAGGCCTGTCTGTCTGTCTGCCTGTCTGTCTGCCTGTCTTGTCTGTCTTGTCTGTCTGCCTGTCTGCCTGTCTGCCTGTCTGTCTTGCCTGCCTGTCTGTGCCTGCCTGCCTGCCTTGCCTGTCTGCCTGTCTTGTCTGTCTTGTCTGTGTCTGTCTTGTCTGTCTTGTCTGTCTTGTCTGTCTGCCTGCCTGTCTGTGCCTGCCTGTCTGTGCCTGTCTGCCTGTCTGCCTGTCTGCCTGTCTGCCTGTCTGCCTGTCTGTCTGTCTGTCTTGTCTGTCTTGTCTGTCTGCCTGCCTGTGCCTGTCTGTGCCTGACTCTGCCTGTCTGCCTGTCTGTCTGTCTGTCCTGCCTGTCTGTCTGTCCTGCCTGCCTGTCTGCCTGTCTGTCTGTCTGTCTGTCTGTCTGTAACATAGTTTAGTCCCATTTAAAGCTCCGTTCTTTCCCTGTATTCTTCCAGGCATGCTGACCATCACCGACTTCATCAACATTCTCCACCGGTATTGGCAATCTCCTCTGGTGAGTGATCTGTTGTTGTTGGACCTGGCATCCAGATTCCTGGAGCTGGAGCACAGAGCAGGAAGCTCGTCATAATGCAGGAGCACAGAGGTAGAAGAATGGTTATATAGGACCCTGCTAATGTCTCACTATACACTAGTCTCACACAGTTATACCGCTGTGCTGTATGGTATATATGTGTGTCTCACACGATATACCAGGGCTCTCTAACCGTGTTCCTGGAGAGATACCCTCCTGTAGGTTTTAACTCCAACCCTGTTCCTGGAGAGAGACCCTCCTGTAGGTTTTCACCCCAACCCTGTTCCTGGAGATACCCTCCTGTAGGTTTTTACTCTAACCCTGTTCCTGGAGAGAAACCCTCCTGGAGGTTTTAACTCCAACCCTGTTCCTGGAGATATACCCTCCTGGAGGTTTTCACCCCAACCCTGTTCCTGGAGAGAGACCTTCCTGTAGGAACAGGGTTGGAGTTAAAACCTACAGGAGGGTCTCTCTCCAGGAACAGGGTTGGGGTTAAAACCTACAGGAGGGTATCTCTCCAGGAACAGGGCTGGAGTTAAAACCTACAGGAGGGTTTCTCTCCAGGAACAGGGCTGGAGTTAAAACCTACAGGAGGGTCTCTCTCCAGGAACAGGGTTGGGGTTAAAACCTACAGGAGGGTATCTCTCCAGGAACAGGGCTGGAGTTAAAACCTACAGGAGGGTTTCTCTCCAGGAACACGGTTGGAGTTAAAACCTACAGGAGGGTCTCTCTCCAGGAACAGGGTTGGGGTTAAAACCTACAGGAGGGTATCTCTCCAGGAACAGGGTTGGAGTTAAAACCTACAGGAGGGTTTCTCTCCAGGAACACGGTTGAGATTCCTGCTGTACCCTTGTGTCTTCCAGGTAGAGATCTACGAACTGGAGGAGCACAAGATAGAAGACTGTAGAGGTGACTATAAACCTGTAGAGGTGACTATAAACCTGTAGAGGTGACTGTAGACCAGTAGAGGTGACTGTAGACCAGTAGAGGTGACTGTAGACCAGTAGAGGTGACTGTAGACCAGTAGAGGTGACTGTAGACCAGTAGAGGTGACTGTAGACCAGTAGAGGTGACTGTAGACCAGTAGAGGTGACTGTAGACCAGTAGAGGTGACTGGAGACCAGTAGAGGTGACTGGGGACCAGTAGAGGTGACTGGGGACCAGTAGAGGTGACTGGGGACCAGTAGAGGTGACTGGGGACCAGTAGAGGTGACTGGGGACCAGTAGAGGTGACTGGGGACCAGTAGAGGTGACTGGAGACCAGTAGAGGTGACTGGAGACCAGTAGAGGTGACTGGAGACCAGTAGAGGTGACTGGAGACCAGTAGAGGTGACTGGAGACCAGTAGAGGTGACTGGAGACCAGTAGAGGTGACTGGAGACCAGTAGAGGTGACTGGAGACCAGTAGAGGTGACTGGAGACCAGTAGAGGTGACTGGAGACCAGTAGAGGTGACTGGGGACCAGTAGAGTTGACTGGGGACCAGTAGAGTTGACTGGGGACCAGTAGAGTTGACTGGGGACCAGTAGAGTTGACTGGGGACCAGTAGAGGTGACTGGGGACCAGTAGAGGTGACTGGGGACCAGTAGAGTTGACTGGGGACCAGTAGAGTTGACTGGGGACCAGTAGAGTTGACTGGGGACCAGTAGAGTTGACTGGGGACCAGTAGAGTTGACTGGGGACCAGTAGAGTTGACTGGGGACCAGTAGAGTTGACTGGGGACCAGTAGAGTTGACTGGGGACCAGTAGAGTTGACTGGGGACCAGTAGAGTTGACTGGGGACCAGTAGAGTTGACTGGGGACCAGTAGAGTTGACTGGGGACCAGTAGAGTTGACTGGGGACCAGTAGAGTTGACTGGGGACCAGTAGAGTTGACTGGGGACCAGTAGAGTTGACTGGGGACCAGTAGAGTTGACTGGGGACCAGTAGAGGTGACTGGGGACCAGTAGAGGTGACTGGGGACCAGTAGAGGTGACTGGGGACCAGTAGAGGTGACTGGGGACCAGTAGAGGTGACTGGGGACCAGTAGAGGTGACTGGGGACCAGTAGAGGTGACTGGGGACCAGTAGAGGTGACTGGGGACCAGTAGAGGTGACTGGGGACCAGTAGAGGTGACTGGGGACCAGTAGAGGTGACTGGGGACCAGTAGAGGTGACTGGGGACCAGTAGAGGTGACTGGGGACCAGTAGAGGTGACTGGAGACCAGTAGAGGTGACTGGAGACCAGTAGAGGTGACTGGAGACCAGTAGAGGTGACTGGAGACCAGTAGAGGTGACTGGAGACCAGTAGAGGTGACTGGAGACCAGTAGAGGTGACTGGAGACCAGTAGAGGTGACTGGAGACCAGTAGAGGTGACTGGAGACCAGTAGAGGTGACTGGAGACCAGTAGAGGTGACTGGAGACCAGTAGAGGTGACTGGAGACCAGTAGAGGTGACTGGAGACCAGTAGAGGTGACTGGAGACCAGTAGAGGTGACTGGAGACCAGTAGAGGTGACTGGAGACCAGTAGAGGTGACTGGAGACCAGTAGAGGTGACTGGAGACCAGTAGAGGTGACTGGAGACTAGTAGAGGTGACTGGAGACTAGTAGAGGTGACTGGAGACTAGTAGAGGTGACTGGAGACCACCTGTAGAGGTGACTGGAGACCACCTGTAGAGGTGACTGGAGACCACCTGTAGAGGTGACTGGAGACCACCTGTAGAGGTGACTGGAGACCACCTGTAGAGGTGACTGGAGACCACCTGTAGAGGTGACTGGAGACCACCTGTAGAGGTGACTGGAGACCACCTGTAGAGGTGACTGGAGACCACCTGTAGCTACCTAGAAATAGATGGCACAATGTAATCCCCATTGGGGTTTTAGTCTATGTATCCATAAAAGCACTTTGAAACAATTGCTGTAATGTAAAAAAGGCTTTATGAAATACATTTGATTGATTAAAGTCTTACATTCTCTGTGTTTCCTCCTGCTTCGTGCTCCAGAGGAATTTCTGAAGTACTCCAACCATACTCTGATCAGTATCACACCTGACTCCAGGTAACTAGCAGTGCCTCTTGCGGCCTTACCTTCTCTTGCCCTGGTCCCACATCTGTTTGTGCTGTCTTGGCCCCTACTCCTAAGCCGTTGTCGTGACAACCCGTCTCTTGTTTTCTACAGCCTTTTTGATGCCATCTACTCTCTGCTGAAGTATAAGATTCATCGGCTGCCTGTGATCGACCCAGAGTCCGGCAACGTCCTGCACATCCTCACCCACAAACGTATCCTCAAGTTCCTACATATCTTTGTGAGAACCACTTTCACATTCGCCTATCTGATAAACAACATGTAATGATTCTGGACACTTGATAGCCTGATCCCAGATCTGTTTTTTGACATATCTTTCCAATTTCTATGGCCATTGTGACAAAGGACCATAGGAGTTGACAAGACATCTCAAACTGATCTGGAACCAGGTTTTTAGACACTTTTTCTGACTCCATTCTTCCTCCCAGGGCACCATGATCCCGAAGCCTCGGTACCTCCAGAAGAGAATTGAAGAGGTGGACATTGGAACGTTTAAAAAGATTGCTACTGTCCGGGAGACGGACACGGTGTATGATGCCCTGGCCATCTTCGTAGAACGGAGAGTTTCCGCTCTGCCAGTGGTCAACGAGGAGGGTATGTGTCCTGTTTCACCTCGGTGATGATAACGCCTTTAACATTGACTTCCACTAACATTTAGGAAAATTACAGCTATTTTGTTTTACAATGCCTAATGCTAGGGTTAGCCCTTTAGCCCTAGTTTAAACGCCTAATGCTAGGGTTAGCCCTTTAGCCCTAGTTTGAAAGCCTAATGCTAGGGTTAGCCCTTTAGCCCTAGTTTGAACACTAAATGCTAGGGTTAGCCCTAGTTTGAACGCATAATGCTAGTGTTAGCTCTTTAGCGCTAGTTTAAACGCCTAATGCTAGGGTTAGCCCTTTAGCCCTAGTTTGAACGCCTAATGCTAGGGTTAGCCCTTTAGCGCTAGTTTGAACACCTAATGCTAGGGTTAGCCCTTTAGCACTAGTTTGAACGCCTAATGCTAGGGTTAGCTCTTTAGCTCTAGTTTGAACGCCTAATGCTAGGGTTAGCCCTTTAGCACTAGTTTAAATGCCTAATGCTAGGGTTAGCCCTTTAGCCCTAGTTTAAACGCCTAATGCTAGGGTTAGCCCTTTAGACCTAGTTTAAACACCTAATGCTAGGGTTAGCCCTTTAGCACTAGTTTAAACGCCTAATGCTAGGGTTAGCCCTTTAGCCCTAGTTTAAATGCCTAATGCTAGGGTTAGCCCTTTAGCCCTAGTTTAAACACCTAATGCTAGGGTTAGCCCTTTAGCACTAGTTTGAACGCCTAATGCTAGGGTTAGCCCTTTAGCGCTAGTTTAAATGCCTAATGCTAGGGTTAGCCCTTTAGCCCTAGTTTAAACACCTAATGCTAGGGTTAGCCCTTTAGCACTAGTTTAAACACCTAATGCTAGGGTTAGCCCTTTAGCACTAGTTTGAACGCCTAATGCTAGGGTTAGCTCTTTAGCTCTAGTTTGAACGCCTAATGCTAGGGTTAGCCTTTTAGCCCTAGTTTAAATGCCTAATGCTAGGGTTAGCCTTAGTTTGAACACTAAATGCTAGGGTTAGCCCTAGTTTGAACACTAAATGCTAGGGTTAGCCCTAGTTTGAACACTAAATGCTAGGGTTAGCCCTAGTTTGAACACTTAATGCTAGGGTTAGCCCTAGTGTGAACACTAAATGCTAGGGTTAGCCCTAGTTTGAACACCTAATGCTAGGGTTAGCCCTAGTTTGAACACTAAATGCTAGGGTTAGCCCTAGTTTGAACACTAAATGCTAGGGTTAGCCCTAGTTTGAACACTAAATGCTAGGGTTAGCCCTAGTTTGAACGCATAATGCTATGGTTAGCTCTTTAGCCCTAGTTTGAACACCCAATGCTAGGGTTAGCCCTTTAGCTCTAGGTTGAACACTTAATGCTAGGGTTAGCTCTTTAGCGCTAGTTTGAACACTTAATGCTAGGGTTAGCCCTTTAGCGCTAGTTTAAATGCCTAATGCTAGGGTTAGCCTTTTAGCCCTAGTTTGAACGCCTAATGCTAGGGTTAGCCTTTTAGCCCTAGTTTAAATGCCTAATGCTAGGGTTAGCCCTTTAGCGCTAGTTTAAATGCCTAATGCTAGGGTTAGCTCTTTAGCGCTAGTTTGAACACTTAATGCTAGGGTTAGCCCTTTAGCGCTAGTTTAAATGCCTAATGCTAGGGTTAGCTCTTTAGCCCTAGTTTGAACGCCAGCCTTATCTGTATGTCTTCTGTTTTCAGGGAAAGTCAAGGCCCTGTACTCCAGGTTTGATGTGATTGTAAGTGGCACCATGTCAATAACTCTGCATTGAGAAGACAAACAGCATGATGCTGTTAACATGGGATAGTTAACATGGGAAATGTCCCATGGGTTTGCCTTCAACCTAGATGCCAAGCGAGGCTAGTTAACATGGGAAATGTCCCATGGGTTTGCCTTCAACCTAGATGCCAAGCGAGGCTAGTTAACATGGGAAATGTCCCATGGGTTTGCCTTCAACCTAGATGCCAAGCGAGGCTAGTTAACATGGGAAATGTCCCATGGGTTTGCCTTCAACCTAGATGCCAAGCGAGGCTAGTTAACATGGGAAATGTCCCATGGGTTTGCCTTCAACCTAGATGCCAAGCGAGGCTAGTTAACATGGGAAATGTCCCATGGGTTTGCCTTCAACCTAGATGCCAAGCGAGGCTAGTTAACATGGGAAATGTCCCATGGGTTTGCCTTCAACCTAGATGCCAAGCGAGGCTAGTTAACATGGGAAATGTCCCATGGGTTTGCCTTCAACCTAGATGCCAAGCGAGGCTAGTTAACATGGGAAATGTCCCATGGGTTTGCCTTCAACCTAGATGCCAAGCGAGGCTAGTTAACATGGGAAATGTCCCATGGGTTTGCCTTCAACCTAGATGCCAAGCGAGGCTAGTTAACATGGGAAATGTCCCATGGGTTTGCCTTCAACCTAGATGCCAAGCGAGGCTAGTTAACATGGGAAATGTCCCATGGGTTTGCCTTCAACCTAGATGCCAAGCGAGGCTAGTTAACATGGGAAATGTCCCATGGGTTTGCCTTCAACCTAGATGCCAAGCGAGGATAGTTAACATGGGAAATGTCCCATGGGTTTGCCTTCAACCTAGATGCCAAGCGAGGCTAGTTAACATGGGAAATGTCCCATGGGTTTGCCTTCAACCTAGATGCCAAGCGAGGCTAGTTAACATGGGAAATGTCCCATGGGTTTGCCTTCAACCTAGATGCCAAGCGAGGCTAGTTAACATGGGAAATGTCCCATGGGTTTGCCTTCAACCTAGATGCCAAGCGAGGCTAGTTAACATGGGAAATGTCCCATGGGTTTGCCTTCAACCTAGATGCCAAGCGAGGCTAGTTAACATGGGAAATGTCCCATGGGTTTGCCTTCAACCTAGATGCCAAGCGAGGCTAGTTAACATGGGAAATGTCCCATGGGTTTGCCTTCAACCTAGATGCCAAGCGAGGCTAGTTAACATGGGAACTGTCCCATGGGTTTGCCTTCAACCTAGATGCCAAGCGAGGCTAGTTAACATGGGAAATGTCCCATGGGTTTGCCTTCAACCTAGATGCCAAGCGAGGCTAGTTAACATGGGAAATGTCCCATGGGTTTGCCTTCAACCTAGATGCCAAGCGAGGCTAGTTAACATGGGAAATGTCCCATGGGTTTGCCTTCAACCTAGATGCCAAGCGAGGCTAGTTAACATGGGAAATGTCCCATGGGTTTGCCTTCAACCTAGATGCCAAGCGAGGCTAGTTAACATGGGAAATGTCCCATGGGTTTGCCTTCAACCTAGATGCCAAGCGAGGCTAGTTAACATGGGAAATGTCCCATGGGTTTGCCTTCAACCTAGATGCCAAGCGAGGATAGTTAACATGGGAAATGTCCCATGGGTTTGCCTTCAACCTAGATGCCAAGCGAGGCTAGTTAACATGGGAAATGTCCCATGGGTTTGCCTTCAACCTAGATGCCAAGCGAGGCTAGTTAACATGGGAAATGTCCCATGGATTTGCCTTCAACCTAGATGCCAAGCGAGGCTAGTTAACATGGGAAATGTCCCATGGATTTGCCTTCAACCTAGATGCCAAGCGAGGCTAGTTAACATGGGAAATGTCCCATGGGTTTGCCTTCAACCTAGATGCCAAGCGAGGCTAGTTAACATGGGAAATGTCCCATGGGTTTGCCTTCAACCTAGATGCCAAGCGAGGCTAGTTAACATGGGAAATGTCCCATGGGTTTGCCTTCAACCTAGATGCCAAGCGAGGCTAGTTAACATGGGAAATGTCCCATGGGTTTGCCTTCAACCTAGATGCCAAGCGAGGCTAGTTAACATGGGAAATGTTCCATGGGTTTGCCTTCAACCTAGATGCCAAGCGAGGCTAGTTAACATGGGAAATGTCCCATGGGTTTGCCTTCAACCTAGATGCCAAGCGAGGCTAGTTAACATGGGAAATGTCCCATGGGTTTGCCTTCAACCTAGATGCCAAGCGAGGCTAGTTAACATGGGAAATGTCCCATGGGTTTGCCTTCAACCTAGATGCCAGGCGAGGCTAGTTAACATGGGAAATGTCCCATGGGTTTGCCTTCAACCTAGATGCCAAGCGAGGCTAGTTAACATGGGAAATGTCCCATGGGTTTGCCTTCAACCTAGATGCCAAGCGAGGCTAGTTAACATGGGAAATGTCCCATGGATTTGCCTTCAACCTAGATGCCAAGCGAGGCTACATGTCAAGCATCTTGTATCTGCTATTTTCAAAAGTGCCCATATGGAGGAGGTGTTAGGACAGCAAATAGTCTTGTAATGGCCTGTATCATCTGTTACACCCCCCCCCCCCCCCCACGTCGTGTCGCTGTAGAATCTGGCCGCTCAACAGAACTACAACAATCTCAACATGACTATGCAAGAGGCGATCAGCAGCAGGGCCTGCTGTGTGGACGGGGTGCTGAAGTGTTACCCTCACGAGACTCTGGAGACTATCATCGACCGCATTGCTAAGGCAGAGGTAGGACTACTTGATATGATATTTAGTGTGGTTACTTTACTGAAGTGTTTCCCTCACGAGACTCTGGAGACTATCATCGACCGCATTGCTAAGGCAGAGGTAGGACTTCTTGATATGGTATTTAGTGTGGTTACTTTACTGAAGTGTTTCCCTCACGAGACTCTGGAGACTATCGTCGACCGCATTGCTAAGGCAGAGGTAGGACTTCTTGATATGGTATTTAGTGTGGTTACTTTACTGAAGTGTTTCCCTGCTGGTCGTGGTACTCTGTCCTCTGCTGTGTCCCTCCTGGCACCCCTTTGGTCCTGTGTACAGTAGTATAACTATTGACTCTGGTCCAAAGTAATGCACTACGTAGGGTGTAATTTGCCGTGTGTCTTCCCTTCCTCGTCTTCTTCCACCCTCTCTCCTCTTCCTCCCAGGTTCACCCTCTCTCCTCTTCCTCTCAGGTTCACCCTCCTCTTCCTCCCAGGTTCACCCTTGCTCTCCTCTTCCTCCCAGGTTCACCCTCTCTCCTCTTCCTCTCAGGTTCACCCTCTCTCCCCTCTTCCGCACAGGTTCACCCTCTTCCTCTCAGGTTCACCCTCTTCCTCTCAGGTTCACCCTCTTCCTCTCAGGTTCACCCTCTTCCTCTCAGGTTCACCCTCTCTCCTCTTCCTCCCATGTTCACCCTCTCTCCTCTTCTTCTCAGGTTCACCCTCTCTCCTCTTCTTCTCAGGTTCACCCTCTCTCCTCTTCTTTCTCCCAGGTTCACCCTCTCTCCTCTTCCTCTCAGGTTCACCCTCTCTCCTCTTCCTCTCAGGTTCACCCTCTCTCCTCTTCTTCTCAGGTTCACCCTCTCTCCTCTTCTTCTCAGGTTCACCCTCTCTCTCCTCTTCCTCCCAGGTTCACCCTCTCTCCTCTTCCTCCCATGTTCACCCTCTCTCCTCTTCTTCTCAGGTTCACCCTCTCTCTCCTCTTCCTCCCAGGTTCACCCTCTCTTTCCTCTTCCTCCCATGTTCACCCTCTCTCCTCTTCTTCTCAGGTTCACCCTCTCTCCTCTTCCTCCCATGTTCACCCTCTCTCCTCTTCTTCTCAGGTTCACCCTCTCTCCCCTCTTCTTCTCAGGTTCACCCTCTCTTTCCTCTTCCTCCCAGGTTCACCCTCTCTCCCCTCTTCTTCTCAGGTTCACCCTCGCTCTCCTCTTCCTCCCAGGTTCACCCTCTCTCTCCTCTTCCTCCCAGGTTCACCCTCTCTCTCCTCTTCCTCCCAGGTTCACCCTCTCTCTCCTCTTCCTCTCAGGTTCACCGTCTCGTGCTGGTGGATAAAGATGACGTGGTGGGGGGGATCGTCTCGCTCTCTGACCTCCTCCAGGCCCTGGTCTTGACCCCGGCAGGTATTGATGCCCTTTTCTCTTAGCACCTGACTGTGGGGTGGGGGGTCCATCTATCACTACCCACCACCTCCCAGCCCCTCCCCAGCCCCAACCCCAGGTAAGCCCACTGGCTGTCGGTCGCCCTCTAGTCCTGTCCTGCCTTGCTAATTCTGTCCTGCCTGTCCTGCCTTGCCCTGTCCTGCCTGTCCTGTCTCGCCTCCCCTCGCTTCCTCCTCTCCTCTACTCTCCCCTTCTCCCCTCTCCTCTCCCTTCTTCACCTCTCTCCTCTCCCCTCTCCTTTCGCCTCCCCTCTCCCTTCCCCTTCTTTCCTATCCCCTTTCCCTTCTCCTCTCCCCTCATTTCCCCTTCTCCCCTTTCCCTTCTCTTATGATTTTTCAACTCCGATACCGATTATTGGAGGACCAAAAAAAGCCGGTCTTTATATATATATATATTTTTATATATCGGCCAATTAATCGGTATCTGCTTTTCTTTGTAATAATGACAATTACAACAATACTGAATGAACAATGAACACTTTTATTTTAACTTAATATAATACATAAAATCTATTTAGTCTCAAATAAATAATGAAACATGCTCAATTTGGTTTGAATAATGCCATAACAAAGTGTTGGAGAAGAAAGTAAAAGTGCAATATGTGCTATGTAAAAAAGCTAACATTTAAGTTCCTTGCTCAGAACATGAGAACATATGAAAGCTGGTGGTTCCTTTTAACATGAGTCTTCAATATTCCTTAAGTTTTAGGTTGTAGTTATTATAGGACTATTTCTCTCTATACCATTTGTATTTCATTAACCTTTGACTATTGGATGTTCCTATAGGCACTTTAGTATTGCCAGCCTAATCTCAGGAGTTGACAGGCTTGAAGTCATAAACAGCGCAATGCTTCAAGCATGGCTAAGAGCTGCTGGTAAACACAGGAAAGTTTGAATGAATACTTACGAGCCTGCTGCTGCCTACCACCGCTCAGACTGCTCTATCAAATCATAGACCTAATTATAATATAATAAACACACAGAAATACGAGCCGTTGGTCATTAACATGGTCAAATCCGGAAACTATCATTTCGAGAATAAAACGTTTATTCTTTCAGTGAAATATGGAACCGTTCCGTATTTTATCTAACGGGTGGCATCCATCAGTCTAAATATTCCTGTTACATTGCACAACCTTCAATGTTATGTCATAATGATGTAAAATTGTGGCAAATTAGTTCGTAACGAGCCGGGCGGCCCAAACTGTTGCATATACCCGGACTCTGCGTGCAATGAACGCAAGAGAAATGACACAATTTCACCTGGTTAATACTGCCTGCTAACATGAATTTATTTTAACTAAATATGCAGATTTAAAAATATATACTTCTGTGTATTGATTTTAAGAAAGGCATTGATGTTTATGGTTAGGTACATTCGTGCAACGATTGTGATTTTGTTCAATCATCCCCCGTTTGGCGAAGTTGAAGTTGGCTGTGATTCGATGATAAATTAACAGGCACCGCATTGATTATATGCAACGCAGGACAAGCTAGTTGAATTAGTAATATCATCAACCATGTGTAGTTAACTAGTGATTATGTGAAGATTGATTGTTATTTTATAAGATACGTTTATTGCTAGCTAGCACCTTACCTTGGCTCCCTGCTGCACTCGCGTAACAGGTGATCAGCCTGCCACGCAGTCTCCTCGTGGAGTGCAATGTAATCGGCCATAATCGGCGTCCAAAAATGCCCATTACCGATTGTTATGAAAACTCGAAATCGTCCCCATGCCGATTAATCTGTCGACCTCGAGACCAGAGACCAGAAAATCTATCTCTGTGTCTGGGAATAGCCTCTGTAGAGTCAACATGGTATTATATCTCTGGCCCTCTGCATCCCAAATGGCACCCTATTCCCTATGTAGTGCACTACTTTGGACCATATTCCCTATATAGTGCACTACTTTGGACCACATTCCCTATATAGTGCACTACTTTGGACCATATTCCCTATATAGTGCACTACTTTTGACCAGATATGGACCCTGGTCAAAAGTAGAGCACTATGTATGGAATAGGGTGCGCATTGGCAGCATCTGTGTGAGAGGCTGTAGTCAGTCTGCTCTGTGTGAGAGGAGACTGTAGTCAGTCTGTTCTGTGTGAGAGGAGACTGTAGTCAGTCTGTAGTCAGTCTGCTCTGTGTGAGAGGAGACTGTAGTCAGTCTGTTCTGTGTGAGAGGAGACTGTAGTCAGTCTGTTCTGTGTGAGAGGAGGCTGTAGTCAGTCTGTTCTGTGTGAGAGGAGGCTGTAGTCAGTCTGCTCTGTGTGAGAGGAGGCTGTAGTCAGTCTGCTCTGTGTGAGAGGAGACTGTAGTCAGTCTGCTCTGTGTGGTGAGAGGAGGCTGTAGTCAGTCTGCTCTGCTTGGTGAGAGGAGGCTATAGTCAGTCTGCTCTGTGTGAGAGGAGGCTGTAGTCAGTCTGCTCTGTGTGGTGAGAGGAGGCTATAGTCAGTCTGTTCTGTGTGGTGAGAGGAGACTGTAGTCAGTCTGCTCTGTGTGGTGAGAGGAGGCTATAGTCAGTCTGTTCTGTGTGGTGAGAGGAGGCTATAGTCAGTCTGCTCTGTGTGAGAGGAGGCTGTAGTCAGTCTGCTCTGTGTGAGAGGAGACTGTAGTCAGTCTGCTCTGTGTGAGAGGAGGCTGTAGTCAGTCTGCTCTGTGTGAGAGGAGGCTGTAGTCAGTCTGCTCTGTGTGGTGAGAGGAGGCTGTAGTCAGACTGTAGTCAGTCTGCTCTGTGTGGTGAGAGGAGGCTATAGTCAGTCTGCTCTGTGTGGTGAGAGGAGGCTATAGTCAGTCTGTTCTGTGTGAGAGGAGGCTGTAGTCAGTCTGCTCTGTGTGGTGAGAGGAGGCTGTAGTCAGTCTGCTCTGTGTGAGAGGAGGCTGTAGTCAGTCTGCTCTGTGTGAGAGGAGGCTGTAGTCAGTCTGCTCTGTGTGAGAGGAGACTGTAGTCAGTCTGCTCTGTGTGAGAGGAGGCTGTAGTCAGTCTGCTCTGTGTGAGAGGAGACTGTAGTCAGTCTGCTCTGTGTGGTGAGAGGAGGCTGTAGTCAGTCTGCTCTGCGTGGTGAGAGGAGGCTGTAGTCAGACTGTAGTCAGTCTGCTCTGTGTGGTGAGAGGAGGCTATAGTCAGTCTGCTCTGTGTGGTGAGAGGAGGCTGTAGTCAGTCTGCTCTGTGTGAGAGGAGGCTGCAGTCAGTCTGCTCTGTGTGAGAGGAGGCTGTAGTCAGTCTGCTCTGTGTGAGAGGAGGCTGTAGTCAGTCTGCTCTGTGTGAGAGGAGGCTGTAGTCAGTCTGCTCTGTGTGGTGAGAGGAGGCTGTAGTCAGTCTGCTCTGTGTTAGAGGAGGCTGCAGTCAGTCTGCTCTGTGTTAGAGGAGGCTGTAGTCAGTCTGTAGTCAGTCTGTTCTGTGTGAGAGGAGGCTGTAGTCAGTCTGCTCTGTGTGAGAGGAGGCTGTAGTCAGTCTGTTCTGTGTGAGAGGAGACTGTAGTCAGTCTGTTCTGTGTGAGAGGAGACTGTAGTCAGTCTGTAGTCAGTCTGCTCTGTGTGAGAGGAGGCTGTAGTCAGTCTGCTCTGTGTGAGAGGAGGCTGTAGTCAGTCTGCTCTGTGTGAGAGGAGGCTGTAGTCAGTCTGCTCTGTGTGAGAGGAGACTGTAGTCAGTCTGCTCTGTGTGAGAGGAGGCTGTAGTCAGTCTGCTCTGTGTGAGAGGCTGTAGTCAGTCTGCTCTGTGTGAGAGGAGACTGTAGTCAGTCTGCTCTGTGTGAGAGGAGGCTGTAGTCAGTCTGCTCTGTGGTGAGAGGAGGCTGTAGTCAGTCTGCTCTGTGTGGTGAGAGGAGGCTGTAGTCAGTCTGCTCTGTGTGAGAGGAGGCAGTAGTCAGTCTGCTCTGTGTGGTGAGAGGAGGCTGTAGTCAGTCTGTAGTCAGTCTGCTCTGTGTGAGAGGAGGCTGTAGTCAGTCTGCTCTGTGTGAGAGGAGGCTGTAGTCAGTCTGTAGTCAGTCTGCTCTGTGTGAGAGGAGACTGTAGTCAGTCTGTAGTCAGTCTGCTCTGTGTGAGAGGAGGCTGTAGTCAGTCTGCTCTGTGTGAGAGGAGGCTGTAGTCAGTCTGCTCTGTGTGAGAGGAGGCTGTAGTCAGTCTGCTCTGTGTGAGAGGAGGCTGTAGTCAGTCTGCTCTGTGTGAGAGGCTGTAGTCAGTCTGCTCTGTGTGAGAGGAGACTGTAGTCAGTCTGCTCTGTGTGAGAGGAGACTGTAGTCAGTCTGCTCTGTGTGAGAGGAGGCTGTAGTCAGTCTGCTCTGTGAGAGAGGTGTCTGCAGTAAACCAATCGGCCCATTTCTTCCTGTTTGCACAGCGTTTTGATTTGAACATGAAAACAGAGTCTTTGATGTTTCTGAGCTGCCAATCTGCATAAAATAAAACATGGACAAAAAAAATGAAACCTTTTAAGACGGCACATCTTCATACTAGAGGTGAAAACAGACGTGCTTGATTTCTGTCAAAAATAATGATTTGTTGATCTGCTTCTTTTTTACAGAGATTTCACGAAGAGCTCAAACTCTGACCACTGAAGAAAAATCGGGACACTAATAATGAATGAAGACAGAAACTCTGTAAATATTTTTGATCATGCTCGGTAACTTTAAAATGCTTTTTAAAAGGTTTATTATTTTCTGCAGGATAACACCAAAACTTTCATATTTTTATATTCATACTTATGTTTGTTTTAGTATTTGTTTGTATAAATGTTTTATTTAAATAATGTACATTTTATAAAATCTCTCCTATACCGTTCAAAGTATTATATACAGTACAGTTCAAAAGTATTTTATATATATACAGTGGGGAGAAGAAGTATTTGATACACTGCCGATTTTGCAGGTTTTCCTACTTACAAAGCATGTAGAGGTCTGTAATTTTTGTCATAGGTACACTTCAACTGTGAGAGACGGAATCTAAAACAAAATTCCAGAAAATCACATTGTATGATTTTTACGTAATTAATTTGCATTTCATTGCATGGCATAAGTATTTGATCACCTACCAACCAGTAAGAATTCCGGCTCTCACAGACCTAGGTGCAGGTCTAGGTGATTTGTATGTCTATGGTGGCCTGATATGGTTGCCAATCAGAGGCAGCTGTTTATCGTTGTCTCTGATTGGGGATCATATTTAAGTTGCCATTTTCCCTTTGGTGTTAGTGGGATCTTGTCTATGTGTAGTTGCCTGTCAGCACTCGTTTTGTTAGTTTGTCAGTGTTTCATTCTTTTAATAAATAAGAATGTACGCATACCACGCTGCACCTTGGTCCGATCTTTACAACAAACGTGACAGAAGAACCCACCAGAAAAGGACCAAGCAGCGTGTTCAGAAGGAGCAGACATCATGGACATGGGACCAGATTTTGGACGGTAAAGGATCCTGGACGTGGGAGGAAATATTGTCAGGAGAGGATCGCCTACCATGGAAGCACAGCCACACGAGGATATTGGCTGAGTCAGGTTGGAGACCTGAGCCAACTCCTCGTGCTTACCGTGGGGAGCGTGTGACTGGTCAGGCACCGTGTTATGCAGAGATGCGCACGGTGTTTCCAGTTTGCATTCATAGCCCGGTGCGCTCTATTCCAGCTCCTCCCATTGGCCGGGCTAGAATTGGCATCCAGCCAGAACGGATGGTGCCTGCTCAGCGCTCCTGGTCTCCAGTACACTTCCTTGGACCAGGATATCCTGCGCCGGCTCTGCGTACTGTGTCTACGGTGCGTCTGCACAGCCCAGTGAGTCCTGTGCCAGCGCCCCGCACTTGCCGGGCTCAAGTGAGCATCCAGCCATTACGCATTGTGCCAGCTCTACGCTCCAGATCTCCAGTGCACCTCCACAGTCCACACACTTCCTGCTCCTCGCACTCGCTCTGAGGTGCGTGTCATCAGCCCGGTACCACCAGTTCCGGCACCACGCACCAGGCTTCCAGTGCGCTTCCATAGTCCAGAGCTTCCGGCGACAGTACCCAGTCCAGAGCTTCCGGTGACAGTACCCAGTCCAGAGCTTCCTGCGACAGTACCCAGTCCAGAGCTTCCTGCGACAGTACCCAGTCCAGAGCTTCCGGCGACAGTACACAGTCCAGAGCTTCCGGCGACAGTACCCTGTCCAGAGCTTCCGGCGACAGTACCCCCAGTCCAGAGCTTCCGGCGACAGTACCCCCAGTCCAGAGCTTCCGGCGACAGTACCCCCAGTCCAGAGCTTCCGGCGACAGTACCCAGTCCAGAGCTTCCGGCGACAGTACCCAGTCCAGAGCTTCCGGCGACAGTACCCAGTCCAGAGCTTCCGGCGACAGTACCCAGTCCAGAGCTTCCGGCGACAGTACCCAGTCCAGAGCTTCCGGCGACAGTACCCAGTCCAGAGCTTCCGGCGACAGTACCCAGTCCAGAGCTTCCGGCGACAGTACACAGTCCAGAGCTTCCGGCGACAGTACCCAGTCCAGAGCTTCCGGCGACAGTACCCAGTCCAGAGCTTCCGGCGACAGTACCCAGTCCAGAGCATCCGGCGACGGGCCACAGTCCGGGGCCTCTGGCGACGGTCCTCAGTCCAGAGCCCACCCGGACCCTCCCCTATAGGTTCAGGTTTGCGGCCGGGAGTCCGCACCTTTGGGGGGAGGTGTACTGTCACGCCCTGATCTGAGATATCTCTGTTTTCTTTATATTTCGGTTAGGTCAGGGTTTGACTAGGGTGGGTACGTTAGTTTTTGTATTGTCTAGGGTTTTTTGTATGTCTAGGTGATTTGTATGTCTATGTTGGCCTGGTGTGGTTCCCAATCAGAGGCAGCTGTTTTTCGTTGTCTCTGATTGGGGATCATATTTAGGTAGCCATTTTCCCTTGGTGTTCGTGTGATCTTGTCTATGTGTAGTTGCCTGTCAGCACTTGTTTGTATAGCTTCACGTTTCGTTTTGTTAGTTTGTTCAGTGTTTCATTCTTTTAATAAGAATGTACGCATACCACACTGCACCTTGGTCCGATTCATACGACGGACGTGACACAGTCAAAGTATTTTATATATATACACAGTATCAATAGAAGTATTTTATATATATATATATATATATATATATATATATATATATATATATATATACACAGTACCAGTCAAAAGTTTGGACACACCTACTCATTCAAGGGTTTTTATTTATTTTTACTACTTTCTACATTGTAGAAAAATCAGGATCTGATACCAAATCTTTTCAACCTGAGGGGGAAGAACATTTTCTTTGGTAACAGTAGAAACAGAAAGGTGTAGGGGTTGAGTGGGAGGTAGGACAGCAGTCTGCCAGGGAGGACAGCAGTCTGCCAGGGAGGACAGCAGTCTGCCAGGGAGGACAGCAGTCTGCCAGGGAGGACAGCAGTCTGCCAGGGAGGACAGCAGTCTGCCAGGGAGGACAGCAGTCTGCCGGGGAGGACAGCAGTCTGCCGGGGGGGACAGCAGTCTGCCGGGGAGGACAGCAGCAGTCTGCCGGGGAGGACAGCAGCAGTCTGCCGGGGAGGACAGCAGCAGTCTGCCGGGGAGGACAGCAGCAGTCTGCCGGGGAGGACAGCAGCAGTCTGCCGGGGAGGACAGCAGCAGTCTGCCGGGGAGGACAGCAGCAGTCTTCCAGGACAGGAGTCTCCTGATGAAGAAGAAACCTCACCTATGACCTTGCCTACCCCCTGACCCTGCCTACCCCCTGACCTTTGCCTTCTCCCTGACTTTTGCCTTCCCCCTGACCCTGCCTACCCCCTGACCCTGCCTACCCCCTGACCCTGCCTGACCCTGCCTACCCCCTGACCTTTGCCTACCCCCTGACCTTTGCCTACCCCCTGACCTTTGCCTACCCCCTGACCTTTGCCTACCCCCTGACCTTTGCCTACCCCCTGACCTTTGCCTACCCCCTGACCTTTGCCTACCCCCTGACCTTTGCCTACCCCCTGACCTTTGCCTACCCCCTGACCCTGCCTGACCCTGCCTACCCCCTGACCCTGCCTACCCCCTGACCCTGCCTACCCCCTGACCCTGCCTACCCCCTGACCCTGCCTACCCCCTGACCCTGCCTACCCCCTGACCCTGCCTACCCCCTGACCCTGCCTACCCCCTGACCCTGCCTACCCCCTGACCCTGCCTACCCCCTGATCCTGCCTACCCCCTGACCCTGCCTACCCCCTGACCCTGCCTACTCCCTGACCCTGCCTACCCCCTGACCCTGGCTACCCCTGACCTTTGCCTACCCCCTGACCTTTGCCTACCCCCTGACCTGGATGCTACTGTCTGTGCCTCATAACAGTCTTGAAAGGTCAACTTAAAAAATGTTTGTAATACTTGGATCAATGTAAAAGTATATTCAGACAAACATTAAACATGTAAATTAAGTGAAATTAAAATAGCCTTACAATTTGGATTGTCATAGCAATATTCATAACAATCGAACCGTTTAATTTTGTAGCGGGGTGGAGTCTCTCTCTCTACCTCCAGGAACGTAAAGCGTACAAATCTTTTGCAGTAGCCATTAGTATCAGGTGATATCAGTATCAGGTGATTTCTTACATCTTATTTGTTCTTTATGCAGTCATCCATTGTAAACCAGTCACCTGAAAAGGTGAACATACAGCTGAGGTTCTAGGCTGACATTACGGAAACCTGTGTAAAAAGATTGATGTTGTCAATACTGATTTCACATTCTACTGAATTAAATTTAATAAATTGTTACCACTGAATATCTAGTGTTTATTACAAGCATTAGGGCCGAGAACGTGTGTTTTGGTAGACCTGATAGAACTGGACAACAGAACCCTATTGATAGAACTGGACAACAGAACCCTATAGATAGAACTGGACAACAGAACCCTATAGATAGAACTGGACAACAGAACCCTATAGATAGAACTGGACAACAGAACCCTATAGATAGAACTGGACAACAGAACCCTATAGATAGAACTGGACAACAGAACCCTATAGATAGAACTGGACAACAGAACCTGATATACCTGGACAACAGAACCCTATTGATAGAACTGAACAACAGAACCCTATTGATAGAACTGAACAACAGAACCCTATTGATAGAACTGAACAACAGAACCCTATAGATAGAACTGGACAACAGAACCTGATATACCTGGACAACAGAACCCTATTGATAGAACTGAACAACAGAACCAAGAAAAAGGAAGATGTTATGTGTTAGTCTTTTCAGCCTATGTCATCTTCATCAACTCTCCTTCCTCCTCAGCGGTGGCATCTTGGTAATGCTGGTACTCTGACACCAGGTCATTCATGTTGCTCTCAGCCTCAGTGAACTCCCTCTCGTTCAGCTTCAGGGTTCAGAAGCAGATATCGTAGCCTTCATTGTCTATGCAAATAGGTCTGTTCATCCGTTCTCTACAAGCTGGTGTCGTGTCTTTGGCTATGCCGGATTAAGTGATATGACATGCTATTCTATAAAATCCTTTCTCTGTAATTAATATTACCTGATTGAGCTAATCATGTAAATGTAATTAACTAGAAAGTCGGGGCACCACGAAAGAGTGTTTATAGAGCAGTTATCTTTCGAATAAACTCTGAAAGACCTAGTAATATTTTACATCAATAGCAGTCAATATTAATCGTCACCTTATTTCCGTCTCATCTGAAAGTTGTAAATTCTTGGTTATCTTCACGAACCCTGGCTAACAAGTAGAATTAGCAAAAAAAAAATGGGTTTAATTATTTATTTACTAAATACCTAACTAATCACACAGACATACATATACACAGAATGAATCATACCTTGATTACAAATGATGTCGTAAAGGAAAACGTCCCTAGCGGACGGAACAGATATGACAGCTGGTTACACAAAGAAAAGGGGGTTGGGTTTGAGTGAAAGAGCGGGAGACTGAAGAACAAAGGGAGAAGCGATGTCTCTATCGGGCCGTAGGCAGCTACTCAGCGGAGTCAATCACCACCTTCCGGAGACACCTGAAACCCCACCTCTTCAAGGAATACCTAGGATGGGATAAAGCAATCCTTCTGCCCCCCCCCCCCCCCCCCCCTTAAAAGATTTAGATGCACTATTGTAAAGTGGCTGTTCCACTGGATGTCATAAGGTGAATGCACCAATTTGTAAGTCGCTCTGGATAAGAGCGTCTGCTAAATGACTTAAATGTAATGTAAATGTACTCTATCGTAAATACAGTATCTTATGCATTCTAAATTACCGCCCATTTGGAAAAGGAAAATGCAATAAATATTTACTCTGAGCTGCGTTTCAATAGGTTGGTGGTAGATGGAAGGCCGTGCCCAACAGAGTCCTTTGTCCTTTTGAAGAGTGTCTCTGGTGGTGAACGGGATACGTTGTAGTGTCGTCGTTGTGTGGTAGACGGGATACTCCGTCTGTCCTCTCCCAGTCCACGCTTGGCGGCTGGAGTGAATCAGAGTTCAAAGTTCATACCCCGTTGCCATGCTTATATGCTCATGCTATATTCTGGCTGGTATTGTCGAAATGCATCATATTCGACGTGTAGTTCGTCCTCTTTACGTGGGAATACAATGCTAATTTCATTAGGTAGCTGAGATTGGCTTTGCTCTGTAGGTGTCACCTGTCCTTCTAACGTCAAGGCCGTCGGCTTAATGTCCCCGGAACAGGAAGTTATATTGTCGTCAAGGCTTTATATAGGAAGGGAGAGGAGGGCGTGTTTCATAGTTTATAACCAACGTCTCTTCACGTGGGCGGGCCACTGAGTCGTGCCTAATTCACTCATGAAAACCCAATTCTCCTGAATCCAATTGAGCACATCTGGGACATCATGTCTCGCTCCATCCACCAACGCCACGTTGCACCACAGACTGTCCAGGAGTTGGCGGATGCTTTAGTCCAGGTCTGGGAGGAGATCCCTCAGGAGACCATCCGCCACGTCATCAGAAGCATGCCCAGGCGTTGTAGGGAGGTCATACAGGCACGTGGAGGCCACACACACTACTGAGCCTCATTTTGACTTGTTTTAAGGACATTACATCAAAGTTGGATCAGCCTGTAGTGTGGTTTTCCACTTTAATTTTGAGTGTGACTCCAAATCCAGACCTCCATGGGTTGATAAATTTGATTTCCATTGATCATTTTTGTGTGATTTTGTTGTCAGCACATTCAACTATGTAAAGAATTTTTTTTTTAATAAGAATATTTCATTCATTCAGATCTAGGATGTGTTATTTTAGTGTTCCCTTTATTTTTATGAGCAGTGTATTTGGTTTTGACTGGTTCTGATTGCACTTTTATAATTATATTTGGGTGAAAATTAGCTTCTCCTTCTCAGTGTGAGAACAGCAGATCTCTGACACAAACACTCAACAATGAGCTCCAAACAGAAAATGCTCGTTTGTGAGAAAGGCAAATATGTTTAACAAATAGTTCTTAAACATAGCCTTTTTTAAAAAAATCAAATGTTCTTGACATTTTTTGTTTCTGAAAAGGTGTGACAAGACAAAATAAAGTTTTTATTTGATTCTTTGACTGTAGAGTTTAAACTGTGCTGGTCTGTCTGACCCGCAATGGGTGTTGTTTTTCTTCAGCAAAGCACAAGGGTTAAAACTTTCACTGAATGTTTTAATAAAACTTTTAATAACACTGACAGCTTAGTTTGGTTTAACTGTTGTGAACTCCCAGCACAGAGAGGACACATGGAAATTAATTTCCTTAGGCATGAATCATTCAAAAACATTTTTTTATTTTTTATTGTGACACGGCATCAGTGAGATTCAAATCATAATCATCTGTTTTCTATCCAAGGATGGCGCTCGCATTACGAAGCTGTTCATTTGAGTTTTATTCAAACAGACCCCATTTCAAACGAAACAAGGACTCATTAAGATCATCAACACACCTGAACACACTGGACAAGATGGAGGACAGACAAGAGTTTTATTGATGCTGAGAATGGAATGTTTTTTAAATAACATTCTTAGAACGTTCTCTGAACCTTACGAACGTTTTCTTGTGGTTTTTTTAATGGAATGTTTTTTTTTTTAACGTTCTCAGAACAATTTGATACCGTGACTTTAAATAGAACGATGAGGTAACCTGTAGTAAACTTAATGCTTGAAGTACTGACATTTCCCACAGAAAAAAATACATTTGTTTCTTAAATGTTCTTTTTGAACTATTTAAGAACATTCCCAATGTCAAACGAGTTGAAGAATATTCCTATAACATTACCAAAAAATTAAAATGAAATGTAACAATGTTTTTATGAAATAATCTGATAAAGTAATGAAATACCATTGAAAATAATGTGTTTTTGACCAGTTCCTTAAAATGTGATGAGAATGGTCCAAAGACAAGCATCTACCCTGCACCATTCCCAGAACGTTGTGTGAAGATTGTATGTAAAATAACCACAGAACCAACCACGCTCTCACCAAGCCCACAGAAACATATGGGTCTCAGAACATTATGTACTAGCTGGGACACACACACACACACTCAAATCCACAATTTAATATTTGTAGGTTTTGCTGAGATTCCTAAAGTCCATAGTAATCCATGAGAATAATGAACAGACAGGAATCTATCACGGCTCCAGCATCCTCAACAAAGCTCAGTTTAAACCTGTTAAACTCTGGCGCCCTCTGGTGGCTCTAAGCCACACCTATACTTTATAATACGTTCAGGAAATACATTTCAAACTATAAGTCTTACAAACACGTGGATAGTACTGTTAGAAAGGTAAGAGCTGTGGGTTTCTGATACAGTTGTAAGTATTCAACTGTGACTATTACAGAACCAGAGCAACAACAGGCAAAGAAAAGCAACATTTTTTCCTAGATTTTGTACCTTCTTTTTGGGGAGTGTTTTGGTTCCCCAATTGTCCCCATGTCAGGGAATAAGAGATTTGAAAGTCTAGGATTGAAATCAAATATGTCACCAATTACTGTTTTTTTTAAGTGCAGGGCTTGTGCTAAGCCTTTTTTTTTTCCTTGAGTGATATACAGTTGCTTAAAAAAGTATTCACCCCCTTGACTTTTTCAAAATGTTGTTACAGCCTGAATATAAAATGGAAGAAATATCGTTTTTTTTGTTTTTTTTATCACTGGCCTCCACACAATACCCCATTAATGTCAAAGTGCGATTTTTGTTATTTTACATTTTTACAAATTACAAGAAAATGAAACGCTTAAATATCTTGAGTCTTAGGTATTTAAACATGTGTTTATCAAGTCACATAGTCAGAGCTGGTTCCACACATAAACGATCGCAATTTATAAATGTGTTTGTGTATCAGAAGTTTTTCTCGTATGTCAGTCACTGACAGTCACTCCATTAGCCATGTCAGCTAACCATTTTTAGATTGGTGATTAGTCTAGCCAGCTATCTTAATAACTTGTAGTAATCATGGCCAAATACTGACAGGGCAGAACTCGTCCGTCTTTGTCACGGATTGGCTATTGCAGCAGACGACCCGCACCTGGGTTCCACTCCTATCAGGTAAAAACAAGAAGAAGCGGCTCCAGTGGACACGCCATCACCAACACTGGACAACTGAGGAGTGGAAAAAACATTTCCTGGTCTGACGAATCCCGGGTTCCTGTCATGCCGATGGCAGAGTCGGGATTTGGAGGAAGAAGCATGAGTCCATGGCAGGACAGGCTGGTGGTGGTGGTGTAATAGTGTGGGGAATGTTAGGTCCCTTCATACCCATTGAGCAAAGTTGATAACAATTGAGCCGAGTTTCCATCCACCGAAGAATTCAGGCTGTTCTGGAGGCAAAGGGGGGGGTACCTAATAAATATATGTTATTTATACATATTTCTGCTTTTGGGAATAGAATAGGATGTTTATGCTGAAAAATATGCTACGACATGGCTATGTATGTTTGGTCACATGGAAGTCTGTGATTTATGTTTACTAAAGGCTAATGAGGCAATAAAAATGTGATGTGACAAAAAATTTGACTAAAATGAAAGAACATTAAGTTGACTAAAATGGCCCACTGTTTTCATCATTTAGACTAAATCATTATTGAAACGACAAAAATGTGACTAAGACAATTATATTTTCATCAAAATGGCTAAGACTAAATCTAAAAAAAAAAGAGTGCCCAAATTAACACTGCCTAAATTACATACTCTATGAATATTTAAATTTAAATTTTAGTCATTTAGCAGATGGCCTTATCCAAAGAGACAGTTAGTGCGCTCATGCTAAGATAGCCAGGTGGGACAACTACATCAAATCAAATTGTGTTTGTCACATACACATGGTTAGCAGATGTTATTGGTCACATACACATGGTTAGCAGATGTTATTGGTCACATACACATGGTTAGCAGATGTTAATGGTCACATACACATGGTTAGCAGATGTTATTGGTCACATACACATGGTTAGCAGATGTTATTGGTCACATGGTTAGCAGATGTTAATGGTCACATACACATGGTTAGCAGATGTTATTGGTCACATACACATGGTTAGCAGATGTTATTGGTCACATGGTTAGCAGATGTTAATGGTCACATACACATGGTTAGCAGATGTTATTGGTCACATGGTTAGCAGATGTTATTGGGCACATACACATGGTTAGCAGATGTTATTGGTCACATGGTTAGCAGATGTTATTGGTCACATTCACATGGTTAGCAGATGTTATTGGTCAGATACACATGGTTAGCAGATGTTAATGGTCACATACACATGGTTAGCAGATGTTATTGGTCACATGGTTAGCAGATGTTATTGGTCACATACACATGGTTAGCAGATGTTATTTGTCACATGGTTAGCAGATGTTAATGGTCACATGCACATGGTTAGCAGATGTTATTTGTCACATGGTTAGCAGATGTTATTGGTCACATACACATGGTTAGCAGATGTTAATGGTCACATACACATGGTTAGCAGATGTTATTGGTCACATGCACATGGTTAGCAGATGTTATTGGTCACATACACATGGTTAGCAGATGTTAATGGTCACATACACATGGTTAGCAGATGTTAATGGTCACATACACATGGTTAACAGATGTTAATGGGCACATACACATGGTTAGCAGATGTTAATGGTCACATACACATGGTTAGCAGATGTTATTGGGCACATACACATGGTTAGCAGATGTTAATGGTCACATACACATATTTAGCAGATGTTAATGGTCACATACACATGGTTAACAGATGTTATTGGTCACATACACATGGTTAGCAGATGTTATTGGTCACATGGTTATCAGATGTTATTGGTCACATACACATGGTTAGCAGATGTTATTGGTCACATACACATGGTTAGCAGATGTTAATGGTCACATACACATGGTTAGCAGATGTTAATGGTCACATACACATGGTTAGCAGATGTTAATGGTCACATACACATGGTTAACAGATGTTATTGGTCACATACACATGGTTAGCAGATGTTATTGGTCACATGGTTATCAGATGTTAATGGTCACATACACATGGTTAGCAGATGTTATTGGTCACATACACATGGTTAGCAGATGTTAATGGTCACATACACATGGTTAGCAGATGTTAATGGTCACATACACATGGTTAACAGATGTTATTGGTCACATACACATGGTTAGCAGATGTTATTGGTCACATGGTTATCAGATGTTAATGGTCACATACACATGGTTAGCAGATGTTATTGGTCACATACACATGGTTAGCAGATGTTATTGGTCACATGGTTATCAGATGTTATTGGTCACATACACATGGTTAGCAGATGTTATTGGTCACATACACATGGTTAGCAGATGTTAATGGTCACATACACATGGTTAGCAGATGTTAATGGTCACATACACATGGTTAGCAGATGTTAATGGTCACATACACATGGTTAGCAGATGTTAATACGAGTGTAGCGAAATGCTTGTGCTTCTAGTTCCGACAATGCAGTAATAACCAACGAGTAATCTAACTTAACAATTCCACAACTACTACCTTATACACACAAGTGTAAAGGGATAAAGAATATGTACATAAGGATATATGAATGAGTGATGGTACAGAACGGCATAGGCAAGATGCAGTAGATGGTATAGAGTACAGTATATACATATGAGATGAGTAATGTAGGGTATGTAAACATAAAGTGGCATAGTTTAAAGTGGCTAGTGATACATGTATTACATAAGATGGCAAGATGCAGTAGATGATATAGAGTACAGTATATACATATACATATGAGATGAGTAATGTAGGGTATGTAAACATTATATTAAGTGGCATTGTTTAAAGTGGCTAGTGATACATTTTTACATAATTTCCATCAATTCCCATTATCAAAGTGGCTGGAGTTGAGTCAGTATGTTGGCAGCAGCCACTCAGTGTTAGTGGTGGCTGTTTAACAGTCTGATGGCCTTGAGATAGAAGCTGTTTTTCAGTCTCTTGGTTCCTGCTTTTGATGTGTATATTTTTCCTCAATAAAGTGGCTACCAGCAAAGTCAGTGCTGGTACACTGTAAAACCTAACAGTATATCTTGCTAAACTAATTAAGTACAATTTACTCAAAAGTTACTAAAAGTTTCTTATTTTCACTCAGTGGTTATTATTCAATTATTAATTATTGTAGATTGTACGCAATCAGATTGAGTGTAATTTGATAGAACAAATGAGTGTTTACAACTTGTGTAATAGTTTGACCTGGATTACGTCTGACTTCCTCTACATTGACGTTCTTCAAATGTTCCTCAAAGGCACTTTGCAGGTTTTTGAAAATAATTTCCAACATGGCGGCACAATCTCTTCAATTCATCAAATTGAAATGATCTCCGTAGCTTTTATCAAATATTGTAAAAAGTTATTAATTGTTAAGTTGTGTCATGTGTGCTAAACTGTTGAATTTTTAAGCATCATTTGTAAAGCTAGCGATCAGGCTAACTGGCAGACAAGTCAGGGCTAACGTTATGTCATAACACGATTGGTGTCCCTAAATCGAGACAGTTGTTGCTCAAGACGCGATAATGTGATTAGAATGGCGTTGTAAACAGCCAACTTTCTGAGACATAGACATGTCTGATATGGGCAGAAAAGCTTAAATTATAGTTAATCTAACTACAGTGTCCAATTTACAGTAGCTATTGCAGTGAAAACAAATACCATGCTATTGTTTGAGGAGAGTGTAGAACAACTTGTATCACGGCAACTGGTTTGATACATTCACCTCTGAAGGTAAATAATGTTCTTACATTCAGTAATCTGGCTCTGATTTGTCATCCTGAGGGTCCCAGAGATAAAATGTAGCGTAGTTTTTGTTTGATAACATCTATTTTTATATTCAGATGTAGGAACTGGGTTCTACAGTTTGACCCCCACTGCGGTTTCTGGCTCTACGCCCGCCCGGCCATCTAGATGTGTGAAGGTTGGTGTATTTTCTGTAGGGAAGCGAATTATCCATTATGTATGACATTCCTGGGAGTGTGTAAACTTACATTTTTTTAATTAACATATGTGTTTGTATGTTCTCTATATTTATGCACTTGAAAAAGTATCAATTGAGCAATTCGGCACATTTGGGTGAACTCGGGAAGGACACCTGGCAGACTTGACACAAAATATTGCTTAGTGATATACTTCTTCAATGGATTAATCTGAAACGTTGCACACACACTGCTGCCATCTTGTGGACAACATCTAAATTACACCGATAATCCTACATCAAAGGCAGATCTTTCTCTTGCATTTCAAAGATGATGCAAAAAACTAAAATAGAAAACACATGTTTTTTTGTTTGTATTATCTTTTACCAGATCTTAATGTGTTATATTCTCCTACATTAATTTCACATTTCCACAAACTACAAAGTGTTTCCTTTCAAATGGTATCAATAATATACATGTCTTTGCTTCAGGTCTTGAGCTACAGGCAGTTAGATTTGGGTATGAGTCGTTTTATGTGAAGATTGAAAGGAAAAGTGTGTGATACATAAGATGTTTTAAAGCCATTTAAGCTACGGCCATTATCAGTAAAGAAAAAAAGCATAATGAAAGCTGGAAATGAAATGCAGTCAAGTCAAGTTCTGCAAGTTGACGACGTGAAGCTAACTGGACCTGAAAGGATGCTATGCACTTGTTTTGTTTTCCACACACAAGATACAAACATTATATTATTATATTATTATTATATTATTATTATTATTATATTATTATTATATTATTATATTATTATTATATTATTATTTTATATTATTATATTATATTATTATTATATTATTATTATATTATTATATTATTATTATTATATTATATTATTATTATATTATTATATTGCACGCTGCTGCTGCTGCTGCCTGATGTGTCACACGGGGAATCAATCGTTTTACTTGGCTAACGTTAGATAGTTACGGGATGTCATTTTTAACCGTTGTTTTGTGTGTGGTACAGTTTTGGAGAATTCCTAAATTGTTAATATTCCACTCTTCATCTCCCCCGTTAAGATACTGTACCTTGATATTTAAACTATTTCCGCTCTTCATCTCCACGTTATTCATGGACTGATCTGTTATCTGTATAACCCATCAAGTCAAAAAAAATATCCAAATAGGAGATATTCTGTCATTCGTTGGAGGTTATTTAACAAGCTACGTAACTTTTGTCGTTTGACTTTTGTTTGACTGCTGTTACAAAGTTAGTATGATTTGGCAACGCTATAAGCCTTCTCGGGGTGTGCTCTGTGGGTCCTGATCGCGCTCTGTGTTGAAATAGCCCAGGCTTACTGCTGAAACGCGCTGAACTAACTGGGGAACAATTCACAACAATGTAATTTGCGATCAAAGTTACTCTATCATTTACTAAATAGCAGTTTCACTTGCTGTGAAATCATTACATTGTGGCACCACCAAGACGGCCAGGTGGCGCAGTGACAATCTTATTTTGGGTGAACCCTGGCATAGTGATCATATATTGGCTTTAAACGTTTTAAATGGGCCCTTTCCCATTTCCCAGGACTTTTGGGCTAAGTATGAGTTATTCCTCGTATTGAAACTTGTTAGATTTTGGGGAAAATATGAATCCATACCTCTACTCTCCCCCTTTCTGTTCTTCATCTCTTCCTCTCATCTTCTCCTCTTTGCTCCCCCTATTTTTTCCTCCTCTCATCTAATTAATTTATTTAATCATGTCCTTCTCCTCTCGTCTTTGTTCCCCCCTCTTCCTCTCCTCTCCCCTCTCCTCTTCTTTGTTCCCCCTTTTCCTCTCCTCTCCCCTCTCTTCCACTCCTCTCCCATTTGTTCCCCCTCTTTTCCTTTCCTCTCCCCTCTCTTCCTCTCCCCTCTCTTTCTCTCCAGTCTAATTGACAGGCCCAGTGGGAATGTGGTTCTCACCGCCACCTCTCTTCCCCTCCCTTTCTCTGCCGCTGACTCTTTTGTAATCCACCTCAACCAGGAAAATGTAATTAAGAGGAGAAGAGGGGAGAGCAGAAAAAGAGGTGAAAATCAAACTAATCCCCAGGGAGACAGGTCTGTCGGATGGGAAGAAAGAGACGAGTCGTTTGGATAAATGATTGGTATTTTTTTAGATTCTGAGCCGAACCCAAAAGGGTTGAACTAGGAAGCTTATTCCTCCATCTCACTCAGTCTTTGTCCCATTCTGAAAAATCAGCTCGCTGTCTGTCTCCGTCACTTCTTTATGTACATGCCTTGCTTCCACCAGCACAGAGCACATCATCTTTCTGCATTTAGTCCCCTTTTTTTTTACCTCGTATTCTTCTGTCTTCTCTTTCTGTCTCTGTTACATGGCATCCCCTATGTCCTTCCCCACTGGAAGAGTCCTCTGTCACCTGCATGGACCAAATATCACTGTTACATGGCAAGAGTAGGAAATCCTCTCTCTCAGGTTCACATAGTGTGTGTGTGTGTGTGTGTGTGTGTGTGTGTGTGTGTGTGTGTGTGTGTGTGTGTGTGTGTGTGTGTGTGCACTTCACATGTCTTCCCCGTCTCCACTTACTCTGCTGTTAGCATTGTATGACACAATAAAGTTTGAACTTGGAGGAGGAGTCTTCTGTAACTCAGTTGGTAGACCAGCGCCAAGATAGTGGGTTTGATTCCCGGGGCCACCAGAACATTAAACGCATGCTCGCCCTGACTAAGTCACTTTGGATAAAAGCATCTGCTTAATGTCATATACAGTACCAGTCAAAAGTAGTATATGTAGTACCAGTCTAAAGTATTATATGTAGTACCAGTCTAAAGTATTATATGCAGTACCAGTCTAAAGTATTATATGCAGTACCAGTCAAAAGTAGTATATGCAGTACCAGTCTAAAGTAGTATATGCAGTACCAGTCTAAAGTATTATATGCAGTACCAGTCAAAAGTAGTATATGTTTTACCAGTCAAAAGTAGTATATGTTTTACCAGTCAAAAGTAGTATATGCAGTACCAGTCTAAAGTATTATATGCAGTACCAGTCTAAAGTAGTATATGCAGTACCAGTCTAAAGTATTATATGTAGTACCAGTCAAAAGTATTATATGCAGTACCAGTCTAAAGTAGTATATGCAGTACCAGTCTAAAGTAGTATATGCAGTACCAGTCAAAAGTATTATATGTAGTACCAGTCAAAAGTATTATATGCAGTACCAGTCTAAAGTAGTATATGCAGTACCAGTCTAAAGTATTATATGTAGTACCAGTCAAAAGTATTATATGCAGTACCAGTCAAAAGTAGTATATGCAGTACCAGTCTAAAGTAGTATATGTTTTACCAGTCAAAAGTAGTATATGCAGTACCAGTCTAAAGTATTATATGCAGTACCAGTCTAAAGTAGTATATGCAGTACCAGTCTAAAGTATTATATGTAGTACCAGTCAAAAGTATTATATGCAGTACCAGTCTAAAGTAGTATATGCAGTACCAGTCTAAAGTATTATATGTAGTACCAGTCAAAAGTATTATATGTAGTACCAGTCAAAAGTATTATATGCAGTACCAGTCTAAAGTAGTATATGCAGTACCAGTCTAAAGTATTATATGTAGTACCAGTCAAAAGTATTATATGCAGTACCAGTCAAAAGTAGTATATGCAGTACCAGTCTAAAGTATTATATGTAGTACCAGTCAAAAGTATTATATGCAGTACCAGTCAAAAGTAGTATATGTTTTACCAGTCAAAAGTAGTATATGCAGTACCAGTCTAAAGTATTATATGCAGTACCAGTCTAAAGTAGTATATGCAGTACCAGTCTAAAGTATTATATGTAGTACCAGTCAAAAGTATTATATGCAGTACCAGTCTAAAGTAGTATATGCAGTACCAGTCTAAAGTAGTATATGCAGTACCAGTCAAAAGTATTATATGTAGTACCAGTCAAAAGTATTATATGCAGTACCAGTCTAAAGTAGTATATGCAGTACCAGTCTAAAGTATTATATGTAGTACCAGTCAAAAGTATTATATGCAGTACCAGTCAAAAGTAGTATATGCAGTACCAGTCTAAAGTATTATATGTAGTACCAGTCAAAAGTATTATTTGCAGTACCAGTCTAAAGTATTATATGCAGTACCAGTCAAAAGTATTATATGCAGTACCAGTCAAAAGTATTATTTGCAGTACCAGTCTAAAGTATTATATGCAGTACCAGTCAAAAGTATTATATGCAGTACCAGTCAAAAGTATTATTTGCAGTACCAGTCTAAAGTATTATATGCAGTACCAGTCTAAAGTATTATATGCAGTACCAGTCAAAAGTAGTATATGCAGTACCAGTCTAAAGTATTATATGTAGTACCAGTCAAAAGTATTATTTGCAGTACCAGTCTAAAGTATTATATGCAGTACCAGTCAAAAGTATTATATGCAGTACCAGTCAAAAGTATTATTTGCAGTACCAGTCTAAAGTATTATATGCAGTACCAGTCTAAAGTATTATATGCAGTACCAGTCTAAAGTAGTATATGCAGTACCAGTCTAAAGTATTATATGTAGTACCAGTCAAAAGTATTATTTGCAGTACCAGTCTAAAGTATTATATGCAGTACCAGTCAAAAGTATTATATGCAGTACCAGTCAAAAGTATTATATGCAGTACCAGTCTAAAGTAGTATATGTAGTACCAGTCAAAAGTAGTATATGTAGTACCAGTCTAAAGTAGTATATGTAGTACCAGTCAAAAGTAGTATATGTAGTACCAGTCAAAAGTAGTATATGTAGTACCAGTCAAAAGTAGTATATGTAGTACCAGTCAAAAGTAGTATATGTTTTACCAGTCTAAAGTATTATATACAGTACCAGTCAAAAGTAGTATATGTAGTACCAGTCTAAAGTATGATATACAGTACCAGTCTAAAGTATTATATGCAGTACCAGTCTAAAGTATTATATGCAGTACCAGTCTAAAGTATTATTTGCAGTACCAGTCTAAAGTATTATATGCAGTACCAGTCTAAAGTAGTATATGCAGTACCAGTCTAAAGTATTATATGCAGTACCAGTCTAAAGTATTATATGCAGTACCAGTCTAAAGTATTATTTGCAGTACCAGTCTAAAGTAGTATATACAGTACCAGTCTAAAGTATTATATGCAGTACCAGTCTAAAGTATTATATGCAGTACCAGTCTAAAGTGTAGCCACATCTACTCAGTCCAAGGTTTTTCTTTATTTGTACTATTTTCTACATTGTAAAGACATCAAAACGATGAAATAACACATATGGAATCATGTAGTCACCAAAAAAGTGTTAAACAAAATAAAATCTATTTTATATTTGAGATTCTTTGAAGTAGCCACCCTTTGTCTTGATGACAACTTTGCACACTCTGGAAACACATCGAACGTTGATGGAAACACATTGAACTTTGATGGAAACACATTGAGCTTTGATGGAAACACATTGAACTTTGATGGAAACACATTGAAGAGGACAGACAGGACAG